>NC_085008.1:23732481-23757481 GCF_963854185.1 Sardina pilchardus | reverse complement strand
ACACACACACACACACACACACACACACACACACACACACACACAGACAGACACGCACACACGCACACACACACACACACACAGAAGCATGCAGACCCATCAATGCTGGCACATCACACACACACACACACACACACACACACACACACACACACCCTCTAGATATATTCTCTGTTCCAATCAAGGTGTTTCTTTTAAAGCTTGGCTGTTCTGCCCCCGGGAGACACTGAGAGCTTGTGAAGGTTGCCGGAGGCGAGGCTGTGAGCTCCAGTTCTCCAGCGCACGGCTGCTGTGCTCGGAGTACTGACGAGGAGGACGCAGGCTGAGTCCTGTTCTCAGGTCGCCACCGGCAGATGTGACTTTGGCACTTGACACGGTCTGAAATACAGTGTGTTGCCACTCTAGTATTGAACGTTATCAAAGGCTGACAAGGAAAGAAGCTATTTGTTTGTCCTCAAAGGTGTCCACGATTTGACAGAAACACCAGCCTTTTCTGTATTCTGTATATGTTTTTTATAGTACTACTTTGAACCCTGCATTCCCAAGCTATCAGTGTGGTTTCTGATGTTTCTAGCGTACTCCACACGTTTTTTCCTTTACGTTTAGTTCAAAGTCCTTCAAGGTAGTCATCAGATATATATATATTGCATTATGCAGTAGGTCGGTCTCTGCGAGACGAGTCGTTTCGGTAGCTACTGTATGTAATGAGACCGCAGCCATTTCTTCCCATGTGCTGTCCTTCTAGAGGTGATGGAGGCTTTGTCTCCCCCTCGCATGCGCCGGGCGGGCCCTCCCTGACAGTTGACACTGTTCCCGGAGGACAAGATGGACAGAGGATGGCGGCGGTTACGTAATGGCACTTCAGCTGCTAAGGGCAATGTTTTTTGCTTTTACAATCTCCAGGGCTTTGGGACCTTCCGTTTGCTCCACGGGGAACTATTAATCTAAGTTAGCCACAAACAACAGCTAGCGTCGTAATTAATGATAGCGCTGCGAATTATCGAATGGAAATTTCCATTTGTGTGAACTATAATTAAGTCTGCCCTGACTCGATTAAAGCCAACTTGCTTATTGTGCGAAGCAAATATTTTCAACAGTCTTTGGGTCTACCTCAGTAGAACTGAGATACTGGTGGGCAGACCAAAGGGGTCCTTTTGTCTTGTGACAGGGACCTTTGTGTTTATGGCACAGTGTGACAGAGTGTCTATGTGTCCCCTAACAGATTCCTGTGATACGTGAGGCTGTGGTCACTGACAATTTAATGCAGGCCCACCCTGTCCTGCTCGGGCAGATAGCCGTAACAGCCCGTGTATCAACCCACGTAGCCTAGGAGGACCAGTTTCCGGTGCCATAAAAAAGCTGTATGAGCCTCATAAGTCTTGAGTCCACTAGTCGAGGGTAACAGATTGGATTTCCCAAATGCAATGAAAGTAATAGTTTTACGTAACCGCCTCAAGGATATAGCCCTTGCTCAATATGTCTTACTTCACTGAGCTTATTTCAGAGGATGGACAGTGCATAATTGAATTGCTGAGCAGATGATCCATATTTACCCTCTATGCCACAAGTCTGTCATTGAGCTGCCAGAGTGGCCGCTCAGAGCAGAGATTACGGCTCAAAGTGACCTCTGATCAGGGCTCTCTGCATTAGTTGATTTCATAGAAATGTATTTTTTTTAAAACTCATTCTATAGCATTATTGTTGGTGTTATGTAATGGCTGTGTTTGGTTTCGGTGTGGAATTCTAATGAGCAAGGATCTCTCGCTGTTATTGATGTCATTGCAGAGTCTGTATATATCTCCTTTGTGAGTATTGGGGCACACAAGCGATAAGCATGGCCCTAACAGGTATTGCACCTATCTTTCTAGGTATTTCTCACGATTTCTCACAGAGTGGAAACAAAGGCGTTTTAATGGGCACAGGGAATCCCCAATGCCACTCATTCTAGTTGACATTCAGCCCCCACCCTTGTGGAAAAAAAGCACACTCATTCCCCTCAGGGCTCTGTCGCGTACACGTACTGTGTGTGTGTATGCTCTGGTCGGGGTGCGGCGGCAGCGTTAATGGTGTGTGTGTCCTCTCCTCTGCCCACTCCTCGTGGCTCTGGGCAGCAATGTGTCCCTCTTTGATCCTCAAGTGACCCGTGGCCTGGGCGGCCTGTTGGACAGGCGGTGACTCACGGTCCAGCTTCCTCGTGTCAGGGGGCAGAGAGACCGAGCAGCAGGCTGGCACTGAGGAGAAAGCCAAAGATCCTTCATTACTGACAAGATACAGCAATATAATGCATCTCTATGGAAGCAAAATTCAAACAGTTCCTGTCTGCTTAAAGAGGCGTGTCGCAAAGTCGTCATATTGGGATATCGATCTCTGTCAGATTGGCAAGCAGTTGAGTTCGAATGTTTCTAGGTCTGCTTAAAGGGGGATTTCGAGAAGCCAAAGCAAAGCCCTTTTAGGAGCACATACAGTATCATCATCTCTGGCCATAACAACAGCAGAAGCAGCACACCACACATACTGCATCTTCTCATACTTGCACGTCAACAACAGCTTTATTCTTAATGGGACTCATTACTGCACATCCATACGTGCTCTATTCTCAGTAGTCTATTTTTAAAAGTCCTTTCCTTCTACGTTATATGGTTTCTATTTTTTTTTTTGCGTATGTGTTTATCGCATATTGACCAATAAGCACAGAGCAAGAGGTTTTCAGAGCAGAGCAGAAAGCTCAGCGCATAAAGCCCTGTGAGCATTGTGTGCTTGCTGTGTCTGTTGTCCATAGAGGAATACTTGGCACATGGTCTTGGAAAACAGCATGCATGCCTGAAACAGAGCAGAATAAAGTGAACAGAAAAATATGTGGTCCCCTCCTGAGACCCGATCCTCACATAACACATACTATACCAAAACACAACCCGGGCTGGCGGTGTGTATTTTATTTTTATGTTGTGGCACGGGGATATGTGTACTTGTGAAGCACGACAATTAAAAAAAAAAGGGAAAGCGAAGAAATAAGAAGCCAATGGATATAGCGAAGTGTGCTAGCTGTATTGTCATAGGAGTTTGCACATATTGGTTCCTATGGCAATGGACTTGACCATGGGAGACATGACGTGCCAAACACGGAGAGTGTGTCAGAGAGTGTTGTGAAGTGTGAATAAATAAACTGAGTGAGCTTAGTGGCGTCCATTGCCCACTCTCTTGGTCTGTCACAGTCACACGACATTGTTATCTCAATGGACTCTGCTGCGAGCGTAGAGTGGGCAAGGCCAGCTTTATGGGAGACGACACAGAGGAGAAGCTCAGGGATCAGTTCTTGTTCATTTGCCATGGCTTCATGTACGTGTCATCTCAGATATACTTCACCTCTCCAAACGTCTGGTGGGCAGATCCGGTCTCTGGCTTATAAAGGCCTTGGGTTGGGGTGAGGGTGGGCGGGTGAGGGAGTTGTTTCCATGAAGCAGACTTGATTTCAGTTAAATGTGAGTCTCTGTTTTCCATCCGTGAGGATGACACAAGTGTGTTATCCTTCAGAGAGAAACAAGGAGGAACATGAAGTAGAGAGAGGTTATAATAATATAATAAATAAAGCCTCTCGAAAGGTTTCAACGAAGCCACTAGTAATTAATTAAGATTAAATTAGATTGAGATCTGGATCTGCTTATGTGGAACTGGGGTTTGATTAAATTATTTTTAATGAGGATTTTCATTTGCAGGCAATCATTTGTTCTCCCTCTCTGTCCTGTGTTTGTGAGTGGTATATTGCCTACATTGGTCCTGGGTGCCATGTACTTGCTTTTATGCACAATAGATTAACACGACTCATTTTAGTGGAGTTGTAGCTGCGGTGTAGTAGTAGTATCATCAAGGGGATCGGATTACATTACAAAAGCAATCCAATCTAGAGATCGTAATTTAACCGTACACCTACAAGAGCATAAATCTCATAAAACTCATTAAATACTGTATGAAAACGCTTGATTGCGTTAGACAGAAAGTGTTTATGTTGTGCTTTACGTCAGGCCCCTGAGTAATACGTGTATTCATTCATTAATATTGGATCATGTTTTTCTCTGAGATAATTCTTTAGGGTGAGGACACCGTATAAGCTGTAAACACAAGCCTTGCATATTTGCAACGGTGTAGCATGCGTGTCGTTGTAACCTAGCCGCACCACCACGCATCACCTCTTTTCATTTGAACTTGCGACGTTGTTTACCTCGACACGTTCCCCCACAGTGTGATTAAAGGCCTTGTAGTAAAATTACCAGGATTTATGGAATGGAGATTGCCTCGATGGCACCTTCCTCCCAGTGTCTGGTTCCAAGGCTCTTTAATAAACAGACGCCGAGCTCACAGCCCTGCTGGGAACAGAGAGGAAAACACGGCAAGCTGGGCCCAGGGATAAAGGGAAAGCTTCTTTTCCTCCCACACCTAGCCTGGGAGCGCTTGCCCAGGTTTCCCCCCCAGTGATTGACAGCAGCTGTCTGTCATTCTGTCTGTCTGTCTGTCTGTCTGTCTGTCTGTCAGTCAGAGCCAGTCCTCGTGAGCAAACAGGGACATGGCAGCCAGCGCTTTGATTCGTAATATCAACACCATATGGCACGAGGGGGCTTTTGCTCCACATCTGAGCGCTTCATCCATAATCTAGTCACATTAATGAATCCATATCGCTGAGCTCTCTCCTGTTGTGTCCACCGCAGGGGCCAGATAATGACCCCCGCCCCCTCGCCGGATGAGCGACTCATTTTCCTCCGAGCGTGTAAGTCAAGGGTCATCGGCGTCCTGCGAAGTGCTCTGAAGAACGGCCCGGCGAGCACGGGCGCTGTCTGTCTGACCCGACGCCGCGCTGATTAGGCCTCTCCTGCACCGCCGCGAGTGCGTGTTGCCCCGATCACGCTCACGCCCGCCTCCACCTCTTCTCATCTCACAAACGCCACTTCTGCCACCAAACGAAAGGGCCGTCGGTTCTCGGGAGGCCTTTATTATTATTATTATCGTAATTTCCCGACTATTGGCCGCGGCTTATACATTGATTTTGCCAAATTTCTTCAGCTATGAGGTTAATACAGGGGGGGCAGTTAATGTGGTGTTAATGTGGTTTTGTTTCTTTTAACTTGCATAAAACACTGTCCTGCAGCTTAAGCACAATGCGGCTTATATGCGGGAATTACTGTATTATTATCATTATTATGTAGCGGCCGACTGGGATGGCTGGGTAGACTCGGGCCGGCCTTATCTGCTGTGTGGTGAGCTGATATCTAGCATCTCAAGTCCACTGTTGTTGCTCAGCAATACTGACACAGCTCCTCTGAGTACAGCAAGACGGCTTGAGAGGTTTTTTTCTTTTTGTGTCGACTGGCCAGTCGTCTGATTTCAGAATTTCATCATCACAGAGAGATCATGCACTATACATGTATACGGAGGAGGTGTCTGTGATGTTTGAGCTGATTTGACCTCAGGCTTCTCCCTGCTTTGAGATCAAATAATGTCAGTGTGCATAGGAATCTCTACAGAGTGTACAAAGACAACAGCATGAGCCTCAGGATCCTGTGGTGGTAGATGGTATAGAAGATGAAGGCTATTGTGGTGGGTGTTTGTCAGTGAGGTAGACACTTGTTTTGGTAGGCACTAGTTGTTTGGTTGATGTTAGTTGCTAGAAATGGTTTGTATTGGGCCACTTTCATTGGCAAATGGACTGCCCGCTGACAACCCCACTCCCCCCGACACACACACACACACACACACACACACACACACACACACACACACACACACACACACACACACACACACCCACACACACCCACACACCCAGCAGGACTGTTCTGTGCTTGTGCTGCATCGATGAGTCATAAACTGGAGCCCATTAGCAGGCAGATCCACATCCTCCCTAGCCCACTGGAGACAGCTCCGGCTTGCGCAACATTCCTCACAGCCCCAGGGTGGGGGTCCGCAGGACAGGGGGCGTGGGAGTGGGGGAGGGGGGGGTATTCTCGGAAAAAATCATTATTCCGTCGGCATGACACCCGAGTCCTTCAGGCCACTCTGATGAGCCTTTGACATGCTGCGCAATTATTTATTTAGCCGCTGATCGTGAGGTTGCATCTCCTATACCTCCAGCGCCGCCTTGTTTGGATTCAGCGGCGGTGGGTTCCGCTCATTCATCTCCAGGCTGCATGAAAAAGAAACGCGCCCGGCCCGCCGCTGTGAAAACACCTTAATTGAAAGGTTGAATCAATAACTTTAGTTTATCTTCAAGAAGGCCGGTGTTGCAGAACTCAGCATGCATCGACGTGACGCGGCACGACATGGCGATAAAAGCAGAAACCAAGCAGGCAGAAGAGACAGAAGTTGTGGAGGTCTTCAATCATTCACCCCTGACAGTGTTTACCAAGCCTTATGGAGCTTTCCTCAGCCCCAGTCTTCCTCCGCAAATAGCCCACTTTGATGTCTCTTAAAATAGCCACAAATGACGGAGTAATACAAGGCTTTTGTATTAATTATTTATTCCACATGTATGCATCTGTAGGTATTTGTCATAGCCAAGTTACATCTTCCTCCCCTTTAAGCATGAGTGAGTAACACTGAAAACAGTCTGTTTGTGTTGTAACAGACAGAAATGGCTTTTTGTTGTTGTGGCAGTTGAGCTTGTGTTTTGGATGCATGCCGCATCATCCCGCAGCAGGGCCAAGAGGAATCTCTCTTCTGGTTTTATAGTCGTGTCATGTCGTTTTGAAGACTTGACGTTTTTCATCCTCTGTTCGGGTCGATATTGTACTTTTATTTGTTAATGTCCGCCACCATTCTCCTCTCAAGTCTCGTGGACGTGTCTTGCAGGCCTTTGTCGAGAGAGTGAAATTCAAGTATTGGAGAAGACAGTGATACGGTACACATCTGTCCTGTCATCAAAATGTCAAAATGTTGCTTATATCTGTTTTTTTGTACCCCTCTCTATTTGTTTTCCCTCTAGTACAAGCAAGTAGAGCAGTACATGTCCTTCCATAAACTGCCGGCGGACTTCCGGCAGAAAATCCACGATTACTATGAGCACAGGTACCAGGGGAAGATGTTTGATGAAGAAAGCATCTTAGAGGAGCTCAATGAGCCACTGCGAGAGGTAAAAAAAAAAGATTTATCTACACTTATTGCAGTCTTCCATCTAGTAATATGATACAGAAATTCAATTACTCTGTAAATTACTGTTTGCTGTTGTGTCTGTAAATTGCAACTTGTCCAAGATTGTCATCGAATGGTTGTTTAACTTGATAATTTTGGCACCCTGTGGGTCAACAAAGCTTTGTTTGATAGCAATGTTTATATTTGTTTGACATTATTATTTGATTTGAAATACCTTCAGGAAATCCAATTCAATCATCATTGTAATTATCAGAGGAAACCAGTAACATCAATTATGAAACACTAATAACACTAATATTTAACTACCCTCTCTCATTACCTGCCAAAAACTCTCTCTACCTTTGCTTAACTCCTCTCTCAGGAAATTGTCAACTTTAACTGTCGCAAGCTAGTGGCTTCCATGCCGCTGTTTGCCAACGCTGACCCCAACTTTGTGACTGCCATGCTGACAAAGCTGCGCTTCGAGGTCTTCCAGCCCGGGGACTACATCGTTCGCGAGGGCACCATTGGCAAGAAGATGTACTTCATTCAGCACGGGGTGGTGAGCGTCATCACCAAAGGGACCATGGGCATGAAGCTCTCCGACGGCTCCTACTTTGGAGGTAGAGTTCAGACTCTAACCACATAACTTTCATTTGTCAAAAGCCCTGAAATGGGAAATGTTGGTGTTTTTTTTTCAAACTGCTATACTTTTCTTTACTTTACTTTATAACAACCTTTTTAAAGCTTAAAGGTAGGGTATGGAATTAGCTTTGTTGGCCATTTTTGCAAAATCACTTGAAATCCTATTCCTAACCCACTTATAGCCACTAAGTTGGAAGCACTGAAATGGAAATTAAACACGTCAATCATCTGCGGAACGGGCAGGGCTCGAAAAACTCCAGCCAATAGTATTCCTCACCCCATACCATCATTTCACAGCTCGTTCGTCAATCTAACGTCTTACTCCTCTTCCTCCTCCCCCTCCCCACCGCAGGCGACCCTTTCGAAAGCTGGTGACCGCGAAACCAACTGCCTGCTGCTGCACGTCCATGTTCCCCTCTTGTTGTATGTGTCACTTCATTTCTATACAAACTAAGGCAGCGGATACCTACGGAAACTCAATCACCCACGCAATAAATAAGCTATGTAGCAAAAATTACATTTTACCGTGACACGAAGAGTGTTGTAAACATGAAATCGAAACTTAACAGCTTAAGCTACAGTGGAATAGGCGAACCAACGGGCCAGCACTAAACTCGGATATTTCAGGAGATAATCGCCCTGGTAAGAACAAACCAGATTCTGTTCAAATATACACACCTATGGCTACTGAACCATATGTACTACAACCCTTTGGAGGTGAATAAAGAATGTAATTGGGGAAGTTGATGTGAGTGATTGTATGGAGACTAGAGCTCATAGTGCTGTAGACGCCAGGCTGGCATTTCATTTAGCCTGGCTCGCTCTCGCGCTGCGCATTTGAATTGTCGCTCGTGCATGGAGGGCGGGACTTGAGGTTGTATATGTTCAAACTCTGCCGTCCGTTTTGCGAATTCCGTACCCAACCTTTAAGCAATGTTATCCCTTAGTGGTGTTAGAAAGTTCTTGTCAGTGTGTTTGAAATAACTGTCAGGCAGTGTGGGTGTCCATCTCTTTGGAAGTCCCTAGATTTTTAATACGTTCAAATCCTGTTTGAACCTTTTGTCACAGATCACAGAGCTCAGACATCCCTCTATCTGGGCATTGATTTTCACTCTAGATGCCAGAGGGCTGGCAGGGCTGTATGGCCATGGTCGTATAGCTTAGCCAGGAAATTCTCCCTCTCCGAGGCTTCAGCCTTCCTTTCAACAGGGAACTTGTGAGCTGGAACCAGCCAACCCGAACCACCACATTCATCTAAATTCATGGTGCGGTTCTGGGGGCCCGTGCAGGTCCGTTCTCCATCTCTAGTGGCTCTTGTCCCACTTTCAGATGGCCCTCAAGAGCACGAGCAGAGACCCTGCGCTGTTGACCCAGAAAATGGCTGCCATCCCTGTTCCCCCCTTCCTCCCTCTCTCTCTCCTCCCAGACTCTTAAGGCAAGGTCCAAAGGTTTGATTCCTCGCCCCTGTTTTTACATCCCACAGTAGACCAATAGAGTTTAGGCGCTGCGATATGTGCCAGCTGTGCCAACGGGCAGAGCAGAGGAGGAAGAATGTACCCCAGGCCGAGCATGTGGTCAATTAATAACAGCTAATTAGTGGAGCAGAACGCCGGAGACAGCGCAATTTGTAATGTCAACGGTGGAATTCTCTAGCCAAACTCATTGTGTCAGGAACAGGTAGTCAGCCATTTTTTCTCACTTTAGGCTACAGAGGACCAGTCGTTTAAACAATATCAGACCTCCCCCCCCCACACACACACACACACCTGTAATTTCACCAGGATCTAGTCTACAGAGACACACACACACACACACACACACACACACACACACACATAGTAAAGTGATACACATCGTGTTATGGCTACACTTGTCTTAATAGGATCGGAGTGATGAAGACAGGCTTTGAAAGGTGGTGATTGATTGATGGATGTAGGCTCTGGATTAAGGAATGCTTTGGAAATGGAACACCTACAGTAATAGGCTGAAGGATTGTTTTTTTTTTATTTTTCTTGCGTTTTGCGTGACTTGCGAGCGCTTTGTTGTCGTCGGGGGAAGAAGTGCCGGGGCCAGCGCTGGGGTTAAGTCACGATGACACGCCAGCAGGCAGGATTCCTGCGCCAGGAAGGGGAGGCCATTAATCTCGCCTAGTGTAAATCCCTCATCAGATATTTGTGGCCGCTCTAGACGCCCAAGGACAGACGCCACACATATTGCCTTCTGACTGAAATGCCAGTGCTGAGTGAACATTACCCGTGACATTATCTCAAAACAGAGCAATAACTAGACACCGTTGAACATACGCAACATGAAGGTTGCGGTGCAGATCTGACAGGAGCCCACCATTACAGTTTTTCAGTCACTGCACTTTCCATCTGTTACTGTCTCCATTGCGTTTGCCAGAAGTGCAGAAGTGCTTTTTCCTTTTGAATGAATGCAGGTGAAAAGTGACTGATCAGCCTTGCGATTGTAATCTGTGATATTACTTGCTTCACAAGGAATGTGGGTGGCATGCAATTTTCCCATTGATGGTTTCAGAAATATGCAAAAAGGACTTAAAAACTGTAAAATGATGGTTGAATGAAATAATTGACTGTGTGTGTGTGTGTGTGTGTGTGTGTGTGTTCTTATCTTATATTTAATTGCTGTGCACTTTAGCAATGTGCAATTTTACTGTGCAGTAACTCTGTGTGACACAGGCTTCGTTCCTTTTTGTGTGGCTTCTGCACGAGCATGCACAACATGTCTCAGAGAGCGGCAGCTTCTAGCCACGATTGCCCATTCACTTGACTGCACCTGGTATTTGCCCAGAGCCTCAGGCTGTGCATAAGGGTTGCCAGAGAAATTAACATGAAGAGCGCACCCAGACATTTCCGCAAACTCAATAAATGATAAGCTAAAAGTGTCTGACTAAAAGCGGCGGAGTTAAGACACATATATACAGTAGGCGCTCGCTAAGGGAGATGCGGGGAGTGCCGTGATAAAAGGCAGCGCTGGTTACCAAGACAACAGTACATCACACAGAAAGAAGTTCCGACCTCTCTTTGAGTGAACCTCGGCATTGTGTGTAATGATATCTCATCTCAGACGTTCGCCTTCATTCTCTCAGTTGTCAAATATATCAGAGTAGAGTGATTCAGTTGTGTTGACTGAGACGGTGAAGCGAAAATCCACATCAGTGCTCTTGAGTCATTTCAATATCAAATATATCAGCTTTTAGCACCAGAATACTGTAGCCAACATTTTCCCTGTGAGTCCTAGTCTTAGTTTAAAACAGAAGATATTTTTCGGTTAATGTGCTGCATTGTTACAACAAAAATAGTTCCTCCTTGACTTTTTGACTCGGGTTATAGCTTTGATTATATTTTTTTCCCTTGAGTGCCAAAAAACCTGGTGACTGCTCCAAAAGAAAATAGACCATTATTAGGCAGAGAGAGAGAGAGAGAGAGAGAGAGAGAGAGAGAGAGAGAGAGAGAGAGAGAGGGAGAGAGAGAGAGAGGGAGAGAGAGAGCTGTATACACATAACAGCACCATCAGCAGCTTGTGTTTATGCATTTGGCCTTCCAAGGACACCGTGTCTAACAAAGCGTGATTCCTGGGGGTAGACTCAGAGTAACTAAAATGATCCATCAACACACAGTCTAGGAGGGAAGAGGGGCTCTGGGTCAGTTATTCCGCACACTCTGTCCACTGTACTCTGGGCTTTGGAGCACTTCTACTGAGTAGGCCTCACTTTGTGTCTGTGTCTGTTTTCTCCTCTCCCCTCCCCACACACACACACACACACACGTCCACGCGTGTGTAGAGATCTGCCTGCTGACCCGCGGGAGACGCACGGCCAGCGTCCGGGCCGACACCTACTGCCGCCTCTACTCGCTCTCCGTGGACAACTTCAACGAGGTCCTGGAGGAGTACCCCCAGATGAGGCGGGCCTTCGAGACGGTGGCCATCGACCGGCTCAACAGAATAGGTAGGCCCTAGTACAGTACGGGTGGAATGGTCATCTGACAAGCCCTTTAAAGACACACCAGTTGTCCCCATATCCTGGGTTTAAGGAGTATTTATAGAAGAACAGAAGAATATTTAATGCAGTTCTGCAGCAGTCATTAAGGCTTTGATGACTGACGAGTGACGACTTGATGATTATGCAGTGTTCTAACGGACTGTAGTAAATGACGCTGAAATCTTCAGAAGATGGAGCCCAAATGAGCTGCATGCAAATGTGTGACTTTGTGCTGCTGTGTTTACACTGTGGCACCGCCATCGCCATGGAGGTCACCGAGAGGGTGGAATGGATGTCATCAGGCAGAGTGTATCATTTGCTAAACAGAGCAACCCCCTCTGCACACACACACACACACACGCACACGCACACGCACACGCACACACACGCACACACACACACACACACGCACGCACACACACACACACACACACACACACTTACACACTCTCACACACACACGCACACACACACACACGCACGCACGCACACACACACACACACACACTTCACATTCCCTCAAGGTCAGCGCTCCGCTGAGGTCACATGCGGCCACATAACACGCCAGATGTTTACAAAGGAGCGTGATGCATGCATCTGCCACCTGCACACGGTTGCCATGGAAGCCACATTAGATCAATTCATTTCCTGGGTTCCAGGGGAGGGGAGGGGGGCGGGGAGGCTTGACTGATGAAGTGTGTGCCGCTTCCGCTCATCTCATTGTTTGTGTTTGAACCCACAACACAGCAGTCCGTGTTCCTGGTTAATAGCCCGCAGATATGACATGTTTGAGCTAGACAAGGCAGCGCAGCTCAAACAAATGTTTATGTAATAAACTGAATGAAAGGGGTTGTCAGTGTTAATTGGGTTCATGTTATCAGAAAGGGCTAGGGTGATAGTAACCCGTAGAGAATAATACACAACAAGGAAATAACAATTCAAATAGAAATGACCAACTGTAACCAATAACCATTCAATTTCTACATTCTAAAATGTGGTCTTTCTCCTCAGATTGAAATTTAACCTCAGTACTTTTATACTAAGCAAACATGTATATTTCCTTGTAACTTATTCTACATCTTACAGTTTATTCTACAACTAATTTGGACCTCTTTGAAGTCCGCTTTTTCCAATGAGGCAGCCCTAGTCCTAGCTAGCTTCCTTGAGCTCCATTGTGGCTCTCTCTCCCCCCATTCACTCCTATTGTCCCTGGTGTGGTACTGTACAGGGGTGCCATTCTGGATCAGTCACTGACTCAGTCACTCTTGATACAAGTGGACTTTCAGGAAAAAAAAGGCAAAAACAAACAAGGACAGAACAATGCAGAGCGAGAGCTGACAGTATTTGTGTGGGTGCGGCGCCTAAATGAAACAAGCCCGAAGAGAAATAACGGCAGAGTGCAATTTGGCAAAGAGAGGAAGTACTGCAGCGCTGCAGCACAAAATAAAGCACCACCAAAAAAAAGAGGGGTAGAGGGCTAAATTGAGCAACAATTATGGCCATTATTGATGTGTTGCGACTAAGCGCTATTGACACGCTTGGAGAGGCGGCGAGATGGCTGCTGGAGATGCTCCTCACATGTGGCCCTTGCTATCTGCGCGGGGGCCCCGTGAAGAAGGCAATTTCGGCTGCAAATTGCTTTCTGGCAGCAGAGGCTGAGAGGCCGTGAGGCAGAGACTGTCGGGCCAGAGGCACGTGCTCCTCCTCCTCCTCCTCTTCCTCCTCTTCCTCCTCTTCCTCCTCTTCCTCCTCCTCGCGTCACAGCTAATGTGACTCAGCACAAAGCAGCCCACTCAACCTCCCAGCCCTAACACCCCCACAGGACACGGAGTGTGTGTGTGTGTGTGTGTGCGTGTGTAATGGTCGAGATGGAGAGTGGAAGTGTGTTTGTGTGGAGTAAGTTTGTGCGGCGGAACAGAAAATGATGAAGAGGACCCACACCAGAAGTGGCTCTGATCCATTCTCTAGTAAGCTGCTGTCTGTGTGCTAATGATCCTCTGGGAAACACAACATAAACAAAGCCTGTGCATTTCTCACACCTGCACACACATGTATGCGTGGGAAAGTAAAAGCTATCTACTCCCATTAATAATGGACTCCTGTGCATAAACACAAAAGGAGTCTCCCTGCACCTTTTTATAACTCTGAATGTAAATTTAATCACAGGCTTCCAGGTGGGCAAACATGTCTGTCCTACTCAAGTGAATGGGGTCTGGCAGAGGAGGAGAGAGTGCTGTTTTATTCAGTTATTTCTTTAAAAATTCAGCCATGTCTTGTGGTTTAAATATTTGACTTGCCAGAAGGACACTTGCTTGAATATCACCTGATTTCAAAAGATTTCAAAGAGGCCATGATGCAAGTGATGATGATTCAAGCTGTACCCCCAAAGAGGTGTGTGTGTATATATAGCATACTGTAGTTACCCAGTTCCAGCAGCAAAGTGTTCCTCTTTTCAGACTTTTTTAATGGGATGTATTCTTAAGATGCTGCTTACACTGTACTTTTAAAAAGGTCTGTGTCTTGTATTGTGGAAGGTCTTCTATTAATGGGATTAACAGTCGTTCATTTTTTTGTTTCTTTTTAATTCATTCACAGGCAAAAAGAACTCGGTCTTAATGCACAAAGTCCAGCACGACCTGAACTCCGGGGTCTTCAACAACCGCGAGAACGAAATGATCCAGGAGATCGTCAAGTACGACCGCGAGATGGTCAAGCAGGTGGACCTGCAGCGTCCGCGGGCCATGTCCATGACGCCGTCCCTCCAGGGCGGTAGCCTGTTCGCCTCGCCCTCCTCCGCCGGCCAGCCCTCCGGAGGCTCGGCCATCGCCACGCTGCAGCAGGCCGTGGCCATGAGCTTCTGCCCCCAGATGGCCGGCTCGCTGGTGGGCTCCGGCACGCTGCAGTCCCCCCGCATGGTCCGCCGCTTCCAGGTCCTGCAGAACGTCTCCGGCCCCGGGTCGTCGCTGCCGCTTCAGGCCGGACAGCCGGGAGGGCATCAGCAGCAGCAGCAGCAGCAGGCCGCCAACCCGGCTCTCTCCGGGGGGGCCTTCGCCTCGCCCACCCACAGCCCCCTGGCGTCGGCGGGCAGGACTTTCCAGTACGGCGCCAGCCCCGTGGGCGGCGGGGTGCTGTCGGGCTCGCAGCTCTCGCTGGTCCAGCAGCAGCAGCAGCAGCAGCACGCGGCCAGTCCCACGCACCGGCCCACCGTCCACCGGCGGAGCACGCACTCCTTACAGGACACGCGGGCGCTGTCCGCCTCGCAGCTCTCGCTCCCCCACGACGCCATGGGCGGCCTGGGCATCATGGGTCTGGGCATGGGCATAGCCAGCGCGGCAGCCCCCAGCCCCCCCCAGTCCACGCGGGTCTCCTCCACCTCCATAGGCCCCCCTCCGCCGCTGGCACAGGCCGGGCTGGCCGGACCCCTGGTGTTCAGGAGCGCCGTGCCCCAGAGGATGGCGCTGACCCACCAGATGTCGGTGGGGGCCTTCCCGCCGGCCGCCCTGCCCCCGCTGCGGCCCGCCCCGTACGAGTCCGGACTGCCCAAGAAAGACTCCATAGTCAGCCTCCCAGAGACGGACCAAATCAGATCAAGGCTGTCTTCCAATTTGTGACCTTGAGGAGGGAGACTTTGTAGAACAATGCGTTTTGTTTTTTTTTTAGGATGGGGAGCTTTTCTGACCTCCTAATAACTGACCTCCCCCCCTCCTCCCTCCTCCCTCCTCCCCCACCTCTTTCTCCTGTGGCCCATGGACTCCTCGTTGAGAATGTATGAGAATGTGTGCGAGTGAAACCGGAGAATTGCGGAGAGGGAAAGCGGAGACAAGACAGACCAATTACACACTACTGATTCACACAAAGTCTGTATAATACAACGCTGGGATGTTTCTGTTTCCACACACACACACACACGAGCATAAGTGTAGACGTGGCGTGTCCCTATGTTGCCCTCCAGTCGGCTTTCTTTGCTGTTTGCTGTAGTCCTCACTTCACTGTATGTACAAAGATCTCATAGGTGCAGTTCAACGATGCAAACATTGCATGAGCTGGGACTAACGACAAATCAGGGAGCTCTTTCTGTTGACGGTGACGACCCAAACCGTTTGTTGTTTGGGGATTTTCTTGTTTCTCTATAAACTGTAAATCAGATTTAATACGTAACAGTAGCTGGTATAGAAATTTGTCATGTAGAATCTAGGTACATGGTTCAACCAAATATGATGAATAATAATCAAACCACAAAACGGTGTCTTCTCAACTAGTCTCACCCCAGAACATTTTCTTCAGACCAAAGGAAGGTGGTGTGTAGCGAGTCTTAAATCCGAACACAATGATGGAGCCGGCGTAAATGCTTTAAAATAGCCTTTAAAACAACTTTAGAAGCCATATGCGTGTGCACCTTTCTTCAAACATTTCTGATTTTTTTTCTCCTACATGTTAACTTTGTGTCAAACACACCAAAAAAGTTTTTAAAAACATTGCAGATATTTAAAAGAATTTTACATGATATTTACTTACATCAAATGCTCACTAAAAATAACAATAGTTGATTTGAAACAGTTGAATTATGATACCAGATGCCAGATTGAGACCCTTCCTGTACAGTGTTAACTCCATGTTTGATATGAGTGAGTTAAGATGTGGATGACCTCCAGTGTGGTATATAAAATGGCCATGTGATGTCCTGAATGCTACTCCAAGCAGCTCTTCCAAAGTTGCCAGTCTAGCAACGCTCTCTCTCTCTGCACAACCTGAGACGTCCAAACTCCCCATTTCTCTTTCGACCCAAACAAAGCATCCCTCCTGAAATCCTTAGGGTGTGTGTTGGTATAGACTAGCCATCATTACTTTTCCAGTTTTATTATTAGTATTATTATTGCAAATGTGCGATTTGCAAACGGTGCACTGCCAATGATTACCTGCCGTGGACCGGGACTGTCGGAGAGCTTTAGGATCCATCAGAGATGGTGTGTGGCTTATTCTAATCCAGCGCTGTCCCTACCGAACCCCCCCTCAGTCCTGCCTCTCTTCATTACCCCCACGTGAACTCCCCTGATTGACTCCGCATAAATAGCTCCCCTGATTCGCTTTCAGCGCTTTCGCCCAGTCGCATTTCGTTATGCCGTCACTCCTCCAAAACTGGTATGTCTGTCCTACAAACTTATTTTCAGTGAGTATGTCTGTGAGATTGCTTTTGGAATTGATGCAAAAGACTGAGTCTGTGAAAAAGGAGGTTATAATGGCAATAAAATAATAAGATTGTTAGGTTCTTAATATTTGAAAGGGACCCCAGGTGGGCTTGTGTGTCTCGCATGCATCAAATAAATTGCTTTAAGGCTGTTCTGAAGAGAACTATTTTGACATCAATCGATACAAAGTGTCAGCAAACCCCATGCTTTACCTGAGAAAGACAGGCATTCGCCTAATGAAGAAAAGTGTGCCATGAATTACAAGTACAAAATATTTGACCGTTTTCAGCAATGGCCAGGAATCAGATATGTGTGTACAGTATAGAGGTTTATTTATCTTCTTGGCTGTGTGAGAACACATTGTAGTCTTCCTCTCGAATGGAGCACCAGTAGAGACAACCTGCCTTTCCCTCTTGTGGTCTTTGATCTCCTTCTCTCCTTTTCCCCTCCTTTTGCCAACGCATATGACATGTGTGGCCCTTCCTGAAGCAATAACAAGAGGCCCCTCTTAACTCCGGTGATTTCCGGTGCTATGCATTTGTTTCTGGCTAAAAAAACACCCATGCAGTCTCTGTATGGGCTGACACTTCATTCGGTACAATGGATTTACAACAGGCTTAGCTGCAAATGCCGCCTAACATTGAATTTCTTTACCATGCCCTGCCATGCCAACACATGAGAATGACTATGAGTGGATTTCTATTCAAAGCCAAGTCGGTTTCTGCCTCTCATATCTGCAGGAGGGTAAAGGTCACTGAATAATTTATGTTAATAGAGCTTTGCATTGTCTGATCAGATTCAGCATACGTTCTTAATGTATGGATTACATGAAGCGTATATGCAAAACATGACAATTATGGGAAAATGCACAAAGAAAATAAACATCTATTATTTACATGTTTCTTATGTAATGAAGTAAGCATATTTATATTGTTGTGCAGACATGAAAGTGCATTAATGATTTGAAACAAACAAAACAAGTTTAAATTGAAATAAAGTGGAAGAAAACATGTCAACAAAAATGTGCGTCTGGTACACAGAATGCAGTAGTACATCCAAGATATTTATAGAAAATTTAAAGCATATTTGTACTATTTGAATCTTAAGTGCAAGATAAAACCTTCGCCTGTCCTTCACAATTTCTAGTAACAGCATTTTATTCATAGCGAGAATTCCATTCTTGGCTTAAACATGAATAAATAAACACCTGTTCCCTCAGAGAACAATTCTAGATAGAACAAACACATTCACACATAAATGATGTATAAACTGTTATCTATCAAACCACCTGTAAAATACAAATCATACAATGACTTTAGTAAAAACTAAAAGCTTTCCCAGAGGTCTCAGAGACTGCAGTTATGGGTTAACCACGTTCCGTTACTGTGTGTGTTCTCTCTTTTGAAACTCTTTGTGATTTTTGAGACCTTTTTCCCTGCTTGACACAAACTAAAACCTCAAAAACCAACCTCGAAAGTTCAGTTTCTGAAGTTCAAAACTCTCAGAATAAAATAACTCTTTGCATGCCCATAGGTTTTGTGCAGGACACACGCTCATAACTTTATAATGCGTTTTTTTTTTTTTTGCGTTAATAAAGACCCTAGGATTAAGACAGGCACTAATAATTTGCAACATACATCTTTCTGTGCTTTAGGGTGATGTAGAATGATGCAGTCTCAGTCCCTCAGTGTTGTTTTTCTGTGGCGGGACTAAATTAGTACAACTGATTAAAGATGAGCGTGAGTCTGAGAAATTAGCTCCAGTGTGGATTAGTAAAGGCCAGAATATAAATTACATGCCGCCAAGCCTCGCAAATGAAACAGTCAGACACTGCTGGAGGTGACCAATGATCTGAAAATGTGTCTCAGGCAGAACGCTGCAAACGAATGAACGAAGGCCTTCCACAGAGGCCCCATGCAGCAGGGACCTGCAGCATCTCATTATGCCATATTACCTTATTATTCTGTTCTTTCATTTGTGCTGAAATTCATACCGGCGGGGGGAAAAAAAAAGCCTGATCTGATCAATACTGCTGTGTCAGTCTGGACACTCTGCCCCATTTCCAGTTCATAATAAGGAATCTAAAAAGCCAGCAAATGCAACTCATAAAATAATAATGGTATAAAACCTCACTGGAAATAGACTGGAGATTGACACAGGGCAAAAAAACCCCACTGCATTCTGCCTTTGCCTTGTGGTTATCACTACACTAACACAAGCTGCCCAGTGACCAAACAATACTAACAAACTAGTTGGAGTCATTATGAAAAGCCACTGAATGATATCTCTTGGATCTGTTGGAATTGAATATCTCATTAATTTGATAACAGTCTTTTTTTTTCCAATATTGATTTTGTTTTTTGTTTATTTTATTTTTTGTTGGTGTTCAACATAGTCTCAATCATGAAAGAATGTTCATTTGAAAGGGCTGATAAAACAGAACAAACCCTCAATTATTGAATGTTTTTATACATTACATACATTAATGAGTGGTTTTCCTTTGTTGCTGTAGTATGTAAAAGTCTCCCAGGAAACATCAATGAGTCAAAGAAAATTGTTTGGATTATGTTTGAAGTCTGTTGTCTTGGCATGTGTGTACTCTATTGATCTTTTGTGTGCAGCTGCAGTCAAGGATTGTGTTGGTTCTGTTTGCAAAGAGCAAATGTTGATATTGAGAAAAAAAAATCAAAAATGAGCACAAATCAATTACCCCTTTTTGAGCCCTGACTTGTCATCACGCCACACAGGAATTCGTAGGAGCTGTTTTGAGAAATACAACCACGTATTTTCCTGAATTAAATCATTCATTGAAAATGATATCAGCATATCAGCTCTTAGGACCATATTCTCCCATACACTTCAATCAAAAAAGACTCACTACAGACTTGATAGGCTATGTGCATTGAGGCCTGTAGGCCTACTACAAGGCAAAACAGTATATCACTGTTGAAATTGGCAGTATAGGTCACATCATTAATCATTATACAACACCACCTGCGTTTTAGGTTATTAACATACTTTGATTACTATTGAGTGTTTAATAGGCTACATGGCACGATATATGTGGGCTACACATTATCATAAATAGACCTCTGGGGACATGTGTCATTTGGTTAATTAAATTAGTTTAAGTGATGAAAACACATGCTTCCATTCGAGGGGATTTGTGTTTTAGCATTCACCAATATTATGAGAAAGTCCATGTTCCGCATTTTTGCAACAGCCAAAATGAATTCTGAAGCTGTGTGCTGTGAGTGTGCTTTGGAGTGCTTAGAGGAGAATGTGCGTAACTCGTGCTCAACTGGAAACATGTAAAAAAAAAGGGGAAAAAAAAGACTTGTTATAATTTCCCGACTATTAAGCGAGGTTTACGAACTGATTTTGCAAAATTTATTCAGCTATGAGAATTATACATGGGGGCAGGCTATTTTGTGGGAATACCTTTAATTTCTTCCTTTTTCCTTATGATCAAAGCATGAACTATACCTGATTCATTGCTATGGGCATTGGACACTGCCGTTAATACATAGCCTGGACAAAAAAAGGTTGCATACTTGTTGGACTGCCTTTAAGCTTTGATTACGGCACACACATTCACTGTGACATCGTTTCCACAAGCTTCTGCAATGTCACATTTATTTCTGTCCAGTGTTTCATTTTTTTGCCAAGATCTTGTATTGATGATGAGAGATTCGGACCACTGCGCAAAGTCTTCTCCAGCACATCCCAAAGATTCTCAATGGGGTGAAGGTCTGGACTCTGTGGTGGCCAATCCATGTGTGAAAATGATGTCTCATGCTCCCTGAACCACTCTCTCCCAATTTGAACCCAATGAATCCTGGCATTGTCATCTTGCAATATACCCGTGCCATCAGGGAAGAAGAAATCCATTGATGGAATAACCTGGTCATTCAGTATCTTCAGAGAGTCAGCTGACCTCATTCTCTAGGCACATTACGTTGCTGAAGCTAGACCGGACCAACTGCAGCAACCCCAGATCATAGCACTGCCCCCACAGAGAGGCTCTTACCTATTCTTAGTTCAATCTAGGTGGTGACCTTTTATGGCCAGGCAGTGTACAAAGGTGGTTAATACACGTATTATCATTATTATTATTATCATTATTATTATTATTATTTGCATAAAACAGTTCCCTGCGGTTCATACACAATGTGGCTAATACACAGGAAATTGCAACAGGCCAAATTAATTCTGAAGCTACAGTATGTGCCGTGAGTGTGACTGGAGTGTTTAGGGGAGAATTTGCATAACTCGTAAGCGTGTAAAAAAGGACTTAGACATGATTGGGAGAATCCTGCCCTATTGTATGTTGTTCCAACATTGTTGGACAATGGTCTTTTTATTTGAATATTTCTTAAGTGACCAATTGCACACCAATTCTATTGTACTGTACATAAAGTACATAACTAGTGCCTAGTATACCTAGATTCTACATAGTCTCCTTTTTGTGTTTGTGGCTGTGAAATGCAATATCCTCAGACTTTGTTGTAATTTATATTCAATTGCAATACATTGAGAAGGAGTCAAATAAAATAAACAAAACATTTCAGTCATATTTCTAATGAAATCCTCCCGGACACTATATTCATAATGATCACAGCAAGCCTTGAAAAGATATGTGTGTGAAAGCATTACTGCAAATAAAATCATCTTTGAGTCTCGGTTCAATTTACATTTTTCATCAAAGCCGATGGTTGGAAAAAAAAGCACTTCAGAGAACAGCCTGCTTTCTCACAAGACCGCTTCAAGGTCAGGATCCACTCAGATCTACTGGTCTATGGTCTCATGCACTACAAATGTGATTGGATGGAGCCACTGGTAAGCTTTAAAGCAACACTAAAGCACTTTTCCTCTGTTGCACGTATGCTGTTTGTTTATCCAAATAACGATGTCCACAGACAAGGTAGTATGTTGCATGATTTATGAAAGTATGATGTATTGCGACAAGTCAAGTGAAGCAAGTCAAATTTGTAGCTTATTATGTCTCATTCCATCGAACTACAGATCCGCTACCCCATCTGGCAAACTAACATAGCAGCTATAACTATATAGCATATATAGTTATATAAATGCTATATATACAGTATATAGCACAGCTATAACTAACATTATAGCCGATATGAGGGCCGCGAAGCGAATGCAGAAGTGCCATTCACCCTGTTACTAGTTGATGAACCAATGAAATGATTTTGGAAACATTATTTTAAGCTCTTAAGTGTTGCTTTAAAGCTTTGATGAACTAATATTCGTTCATGCAATACCTATGAATTTATTATTACATGAGGTAGCTATAAACCTCAGTATTCATGAATAAACAGTTCATAGGTTGTTGTACCTCAGTAAGTTTCTCGAACCTAGGTCATGCATCAGTTACATTACATTACATTACATTTCATTTGGCTGACGCTTTTTAACCAAAGCGACATGGAAAAAAAAACTGCATCAGTTGTTTGTTAATGCAAATATTCCCCTACTATATCACCAGTTGCCTCATTACTTTTAATGTGGGTGTAGACAGAGGCACCACTGGAGGGGTTGTTAGGACAATTCTAAGGGCTCAGCACTGACAGGGGGCCTCCAAAGAGCCCAGAATTATTGTCTGTGATAGGGCCCACATTTTCTAGTTGCGCCCATGGGTATAGACCCACAAAGCAAGACAAGATGGAGACACGGTCCCTCCCACCTCTCTCTCTCTCTCTCTCTCTATCATTTCCTGATATTTGGTATGGCCGCTTGGCCAGCGGGAGCCTCACAGCCAGGCTCTGTGGCGTTTGGGACGAGGGCAAGGCCCCCATCTGGCAACATCAGAGACAGCTCAAGGTCAGCTGAAGGACAGGCTACTCAGAGGCCACCCTTCTGCTCCTTACCCACACACACACACACACACACACACACACTCCCTCTGTGTGTGCCTGGCTTGGCATGGGTCCCGGTGCCATCCCCTCCACAGAGAGCCTGGCACTCTGTGGGTCGTCGGGTGAGGAGATACCACCCTACTCACTGCTTGAGTCCCCATGCCCGGTTCCCTAATCTGCTCCACGAGAAGCGGAGAGGACTCACACTCACACACACACTCTCTCTCTCTCTCTAATCACACATGCTGGCTGGCACATGCTGCGTCTTTTTAAAAAGCCTCTCTGTGACCGCAAACATCAACAAACGCTTGAGCCGCTTTCTAGCGCGAGTTCCCAAAGCTTGCCTCTGGTGAACGCTAGCTTTCCTGCTATTCCCCCAGTGGTGATTCACATGCTTCGAGTCAATGTTGCTTTTCTGTCCAGACATATTTCTATGATTTAGTTCATTTTACATTTTACACACACACACACACACACACTGCCAGAAGCTTGGCCCTTTATGATATTTCTTAGTCATGAGAGGAATATAAAAGCAATTTGCCAAAGACACACGAGAGAGAGAGGGAGGGAGAGAAAAGAGAGAGAGACAGAAAGATGGTCATTACCATGGTAAAGGTCTGCTGAGTAGCAGACAAAAGGGCTCTTGAAGGCAGAATAAGGGCACAGAAAATCATCTCCCAGAGGACCAAGGACATGAAGCAGAGAGCAAGCAGGGCACACACACACACACACACACACACACACACACACACACACACACACACACACACATACATGTAATGCCAACATTCATGCACAGACCCCCCCCCCCCCCCTCTCCAAACCCCACACACACCCACAGACAGACAGACACACAAAGTCCCTAATCAGCCAGGTCCATTTTCTGGGAATGACTTGTGTAGCCATGCAGGTGACTCGGCTGCTGAGGTTTCTCCTCCTCCATTACAGTTTGTCACACTTCTGACTTGATGCGCACAGACACGTCATTTTCACCCCACGCCCGTGTTTGGGATGGGGGGGGGATGGCGGGAGGAAAGGAAGACTCCCCTCTCAGTCAGACAGAAAGATCAATAGCTAGCTGGCTCCATCCACATCCATAAACACTTCAGGATGTTTACTCGCATCATTCTGCTGCTCTCCACTGTCTTTATTTTATTTTTTATTTATTTGGGGGCCTCCCACACAGAGTCCACGTCTCTTCTATTTCCTCACCATTAAATATCCAGTTCTTCACTCTGGAGGAGGGGAAAAAAAGCAATACCGGCATCCACAGGCTTTCATTGACTGGACTCCACTTCCCCCGCCCTCGTGCCACCGACAGGGCTCGTTTGACGCAGCATGCATCGGTCTCCTGTGCGCTACGCCTTCACAGGCGCAGGCTGGGGAGGGGGGTGGGGTGGGAGGGCCTCCTCAGCGGTTCAATCCTGATTGGCACCTGCATGAGTCAGTGATATTGATTGCGGAGCTTAAAATTCCTAATATCCTTCTCGCTTTCTCACCACGAACACAGGAACAACAGAAGAGTTCCTCCTCCTCCTCTGATGCAGTGAAGGATGACACACTACTCACAAAAAGTAAGGGATATTTGGCTTTCAGGTGGAATTTCAAGAATGAACCTAAAATCTACTTTAACCATTACAGGTGAACTGTACATTTTTGAATGCCCATGTCCAACAGCTCAATGTTTCAGTACTTTCTGTTGAAATTTCACCTGAAAAGCCAGATAAGCCTGACTTCTTGTGAGTAGTGCATGCATGTGCCACATAGTAAGTGCAGGAGACCCTATAGAACAATATTTGTTGCAAGCAACCACATTTCCCCCACAGGGCTGGAAACGGTTGATTGCCGAGTGGGTTGTCCTTATCAACGGGGAGGTAAACATCTCAGTGGCGAAACTCCCAGCCGCAGCCATATACACTGATTGATTAGTTCATGTTTTAGAGAAAGTGTCTTAAAGCACTGTACCATAAAATAATGTTTCCAAAATAATTTCAGTGGTTTATCGAGAACGGTGAACGGTACTTTTCCGCATTAGCTTCACGGCCCTCTCGGCTATAACCGCACTACAGTATGTAGGTTTACCAGGTCGGGTGACTGATTTGTAGCTCGATGGAATGAGGCTTAAGAAACCACCAATTTGCTTCCATGCATCATACATCATGCTTTTGTAAAAT
>NC_085008.1:23714981-23727481 GCF_963854185.1 Sardina pilchardus | reverse complement strand
AATGACTTTGGTGGATCCCTGCGCAGGAGGGAGATGCTGGCCACCTTAGGGGCCCAATTAAACCGCCGTTAGAATGACAGAGGGAGCTTCCGCCGGCACGTCCATTCACCTGCGCTAGCTGACTGGGCACATGCTGTATATAGCTGATACTGTACAGACATGGGGAAATACCACTGGTCTCAGTTGAAGGGCTCCCCCCATTTTCTGCTGAGCGATTGGTCATCTGACCGATATGTATTGCACGGTGCACGAATCTGCACCAGTGAGTCAACGCTCGTCCACTTCTGTAGAGTGAGACCAGGACGGGGACACGCCAGCGGCGTGTGCTCTCCACACCACCTAAACGCAGTGTGTGCCGAGAGCCGTTTTGATTGCCAGAAACACACACCTCGGGAAACGTGAGCGAGCCTTTTCAAAAGCACTCACCCGCGGCTTGCTATGCCCCCATGGCTAACACTCAGTACATAGTATAAGAAGAGCAATCCACATTTGCTGTACATCGATTCATCCTGAGGACATTTCTCATAGCATGAGTGCACCCTTTCAATCCAAACACATGACCTTGCTCTTTTAGCACCTGGCTCTAATGAGCTACAGGAACCACCTTTGCTTGGAAAGTGATTTCTTTCAGAAATGAGTGACTCATCCCTCAGCTCCCCGAGTTATCGCATGCATATTTATGACTCCTAGCAGGACACAGTCTGTGCCGCTCGGCTCCGCTCCCTAATAAAGTGAGTCTGAACAGTTGTCTGGGTGCTGGGGGGGGGGGGGGGGGGGGGGCCCTCTGGGAGAGCCACGCGGTGGGAGGACTTACGGAAACTCAGAGCAGTAGTTCGTCAGCATGAACTTGGACAGGTCCTCCAGGATCGGCTGGCTGTGCAAAGCCACAAACTGCTCCCGGCAAATCTGGGTGGGGAGGAGACGAGAGAGAGAGAGAGAGAGAGAGAGGGAGAGGGAGAGGGAGAGTAAGTCTCCATATTCACTCCTCCACATCCTCTTAATTGACGATTTAACCTGCACAATTCTCAGTCCATTGCGTCCCTGTCGCATTGCTACCTCTCCTGCGGTGTCAGGTCACGCTCCTCGACTCCGTCCTGCCTTATTTAACTCAGACACATAGACAGACAGACAGACAGACAGACAGACAGTGCAGAGCAGAGCTCTGTGCCGCACAGAATTACGGGTGTCAAGAAAGCCTTGCCAAAATAAAGGACTGCCCGAGAGAGAGAGAGAGAGAGGGGGGGGAACAAAAGAGAGTGATGGAGAGATAAAGGTATAGAGAGGAAAGAAGGAGAGGCCATCAGTCACAGTTCAGATAGGGGTGAGGAGGGTATGACTGCTCTATCAGTCAGTCAGCCAAGATGTTCAATCGTCCAATTAACGAAGAAAAGACCATATTTGATTCAGGAAGAATATTCTAGAATATTCAGATCGATTTCACACAGACCCTTTTTAAGATCTTAAAAACAATTAAACAAAAGGTGGCAAAGCTAAGCTCACCCATGTTTTTCTGTGTAAAAAAGACTGAGCAGGGTTCCGATGAGCCTGGAGTACCCAGCCTCATCCTGTCTTTGACTGACAGACCTGGGAGTAATGAATAACTGCTCCAGCACAGGATGACAGCATGTCAGCTGGAGAGGCATCCGTCTTAGGGGTTATTCCGGGAAAATGAAGGACAGGATTTCTTGGTAGTATTATGATTGGCACAATGAATGCTGAGCACAGACACTTGAGAAGGGGTGGGGTGGTGTGGGGGAGTTAAAATACAAACACTAGTTTGTTTGTTTTTTTTTGGGGGGGGGGGGGTATTCTAGCTATCATACCTTGTTCATGGTGTCGACAGTAATGGCGTGTGTCCAGAAGCAGTCGTGGACGGAGACGAAAGTGAGGCCAGCGCTGGAAGAGACAACAGGAGGGAATTTCACAGGTGAGGAGTGGTCACTTCCTGTCTGTGCCTCACTCTACAGCTACTGGTGTGATTGACCTCAGCTCCCAAGCACAGTTAATAATGTACTGAATGTACGTACTGTGCCTGGGGGGGGGATTGAAAGTACACAGTTTAATGAAAAACCTGGCTTAGTTATCAACAAGTCATAAACCTCCCTCCTAAAAGGCCATTTGTTTGGCTAACGTAACCAACATAAAGCAATGGGCTTTTCATTTACGTTTACCATCTGTTTTGAGTTAAAGTGGAAAACCGGAGTATCATGTAATTTCTGAGTCTTTTTAAGAAACTCCTGGTACATCTACTAAGTTGTATGCGTCATTTTATGCGTAGGGACCCTATTCATTCCTCTGCACAAGTGTGGTGCTATTTTCAGCAGTATTAGTGGGTTGGATAGGTTTAGCGATGGGCCCTTAGCACTTGCAATGTTAGCCATTTGGGTTATAAGCGCTAAAGCCAGTCAAACACGGTACTCCTTCCATCGATGTAATCTAGCTCTTGAGGGGATGTTTGTCTTGTTGTCATGGTGAAAGAGACCCTAGATTCAAACTAGTCTGGAATCACACTGTAACTTATCCAATTTCGTCATTTCAGTGCATACTTGGGGGAAAAAAAAACAGTTCAGTTAAGTTAAACCTTTTATGTGCAGTCGTACTCTGCCACATCCTGTACAGAATGGGTGATACATCACCATTGTATGTATTTTCCTTAAAGAATGACACAAACTGAGCAGTCGATTATCAAAATCGTTGATAGTTAATAGTTAATAGTCAACAACTAAGCAATTGATCGTGCTGTGCTGTGCTGTGCTGTACCTGTAACAGTAGAGGGCCGTCAGCATCATGTGCGAGGAGTCCAGCGAGTGGATGAAGTTGGGAGGGAAGGCGTTCTTCTGCTTCATGGTGTTGGGCTTCCTGTGGAGAGGACGGGGCCGAGAGCAAGAGAGGAAGCGGTCAGGAGAGGGACGGGGAAACAAAACAAAAAAAAGTGAAACAGGAGACAAAAAACAAAACAAAAAATCGGAGAGGTGAAACAAAACAAGGAAACAAAAAGAGGAGAGGAGGAGAAGAAAAGAGGGAGAAAAAACAGAGAAGAAAGAAAAATAAGAGGAGAAAGCGAGTTACCCAAAGCCCTATAGCACAGCACAAGACACATAGGACCTAATTAAGGCTTTGGCCAACCCTGTACCCCCCCCCCCCCCCTCCCACCCCCCACTCCCTCCATCCCTGTATCTGTGGAGCTGGGTCTCATGCATCACTGTATGGTGGCGGCCAAGCTACATTAATAACCGCACGCCAACCGCGCAGACCCACTGCCCACATTAGAGTGACGAATGCGGCCTGTGCGCGCTCAAAGGTGAGTGGACACGCAGAGGACATGCTTCACACTGCCAACCGTATTGGATTAAACTCTAATCAATAGCACACACTTCACAGCAAATGAGCCGCAACAACAAAAAAAAAAAAAGATGTCGCTTTTGGTGGCATGTTAATTAAATCCAGTGCTGCGCAATGATAAATTATGTATTTTGCACACAAATGTGCATCATTGATATCCTTTAAGGCTACATTTATCTATTTATTCGGAGAGCTTAGCACGGCCTAATGTGTAGCGTGTGTGTGTGGACACAGCAGGTCGCGGATACCCTGGATCTGGGCCAAACACAGCCCTCTCCCGAGTGGCTAGTAATGGAGGCGGAGCACGCGGAGCTGGGTTAATGGACTGGGCTGCAGTCGCCTGTCCAGGGATCACCTCTGCTCCCCTGTGTGTGATGGGGAGGCAGGCCAGAGCTGAGAGGAGCAATCGTTCACTAGAGCAGGGGAGGCCCGCTTCGCTCTCTCGGGTGTGTGTGTGTGTGTGTGTGTGTGTGTGTGGGGGGGGGGGGGGGGGGGTGGGGGGTGGGGTGTTGCACCGAGCGACGCCGACGGGTTTTAGAGCAATGTGTGAAATCAGCCCTGGCAACACTTAAGGATCCCTCTGGTCATCATCAGGGGGGGGTTTCACCACAGACATCACTTTCCTGGTTGGAAGCCCCGTATCCAGGAGCCGTCTGTGAGATACAGGGACACAACGGCGCCCTAATAACATCCGATGGCTTTCGGGGGAAATCTTAATAAAGACATTTTCATTCAGTCCCCGCGGCCAGGCGGGAGCACGGCACATCTCCTGCGTGGGATGGAAATGCTGCGCTTGTTTGCATCTGCGGGTGCCTTTGTTAGCGCCGCGGCAAGCTGTGAGCTGTGCGTGCTTGGAGAACATCCCCACACATCTCATGCCACAGCGCGGCTACAGCTTTTGACAGCGGGAAGGACAACGGCAACTTCCGGAGGGGTGGGGCGGGGCGGGGAGGGCAGGGGAGAGGGAGAGGGGGTAGGAGTGTGTGTGTGTGTGTGTGTGTGTGTTGAGTGGGGATGGGATGGGCTGTGGAGGGTGCATCCCCACTGCCTCAATGTAACACCAGGCTTTTTGGTATTCATTTAAGTGAGCCGAATGCAGGAGAGCGATGTCAAGGGGAAGCAGGGACAGCTGTCAGTCCAGCCCAGGGCTCTCAGACTGCTCGTCGGCTGGCGTGCTGTTTCGAGGGAAGGGGTGGAGGATGGGGGGGGGAGGGGTGGGGAAGGGGGGGGTTCTCCCCCTGTCGGCACCACTCCACCTGCTAATGTGATTCCTGTCTTAGCCGTTCCTGTGATGGCCGGCGCCTATCGGAGGCCCCTGACAGCCTCCGCCGTATCAGCATGCGAGAGACTGACTCCCGTCATAAGTGCTCCATAATCACTCCACACCGCAGCACACCGAATAGGGACTGGCTAATGTCGGGGAGACTCCACGGGACACCTTGGGCACAATGGGCAGGGCTCCACATCAGCAATGCTTGTGGCCCGCTGGTGTGTGGAGCAGAAGAACCTCTCGGGCTAATTCTCTCAGGGGTAGTGTAGCGCTTAAGGAGCTGGGCTAGCGTGCAGTAGCCTGAACGTTGTGGGTTCAATTACCCGGCTTCCACCGTTGTGCCCTCAGCAAGGCACTTAACCCCAAGTTACTCCTGGGACAATGTAATGACAGCGTAATCCCTTGTAATACAGTTGACTTACGTAAGTCACTTTGGATGGGAAAAAAGGGTCTGTAAATGTAATGTAATGTAATGTAATGTAAAGAGTGAGCTCAGCTAACCACCGGTGATGCTAACTGGTCGATGCTAAGCATGTGAGACTACTAAAATAAAGAGAGATCTCATTACAGTGTAATGAATGAACAGTTTGGTGTGAGAGTGACTTTTCTGGGCCAGTAAATACATACAGTACGAGGGGTCGGAAAAAAAATGTTGCGGGAGATGTCTCGGAGGTTGTCTGCTTTGACGGAGCTATTCTCAGGACTGTGGGGAGGATGAGCCATTTATGCTGGGTGGGGGCGAGCCGAGGCGTGGTACGACGTGGCTGGTCCCTGCAGGGATTCCACTAGCTGTAGGTGCATCGCTCCGCAAAACCGGGACAGAGATGAAGCCTTTATTTTAGCACAAGATGCTAGCTGACGACGGGAACTCAATTTAAAAGAGGCCTCCCTTGAATAATTGAACGCCGCACTGTTCAAAGACTGAATCAGAAAGAAAAATAACACAAAACTGCACATTTCCAAAGAAAAAAAAAGGGGTGAAAGTGAATTAAAATGCAACGCAGCGAGGCACTGTCAGCAGCCTACTAAAGCAAATCTTAGCGCACATCTCTCGTCTCGTCTCGTCTCATCTGATATGCTGGGCTCGGGCTCCCCAGTGTAAATGACACTGCACATTCACCAGTGACATTTCAGCACAAATGCCAGCCTTCAGCTGGGGCGTCTGCACTGCACTGAGCGTCGCGCTCTCGCTCTCGGTCAGCGATGATCAGCGCGGCGTCGCAAACAGACAAGAGCGGCCTCCGCTGGCGCGCCGGACTCTAAAGCACTGGGGGGTGGGGGGGGGGGTGGGGAGGGGAGGTCAAGGATCACGAGGCGAGTGCTGCAATATAGAGCTGGGAGGTCAGGCATTCTCTTGATGGCTCGGAGACTCGTCGACAGGTGGACATCCGTCTTCCCAGAGCAGATCTTGCTGCAGTGGTTTATATATGGCCACAATTATCTGACACAGGGGACTATGTGGGAAAATAGGAACAGCCAATGCCAGTTTCACAACTATTAAGGAAGATAGGGGACTTGGGGACACCACTACTTTAAACTGAGCTGAAAATAAAATCCAGTTGACTAACTCCATCATGTTATCGCTGGTGAAGGTGTTTTATGGATCCATTAGATAAAATCTCTAAGGATATTTCTATATGCTCTACGGAAATGTCCATCTCCAACAATGCCCTTTACGATGCGGTTCTATTTTGAGCTATCTGATCAACTCTCCACTTGATAGGCAGCGCGGTTGAAAGAATGCAAGTCATGTGACGTTGAAACGGAATGGTGGGAGGCCGGAGCCACTTAGAGCTGGGGAGATGAAGGCCCTCCGACTTCAGAGGGAATGCAAGATAAGCGGAGAGGAGAGGCACTTACCGGGTCGTATCGTAGGAAGACAGCAGGGTCAGTCCTTGGAGGCCGGTATTCACCTGTGGGAGAGGGGAGGGAACAGAGGTACATACATTAGTAAAGCAAACAAACAAACAAACAAACAAACAAACAAACAAACAAACAAGCACATAAATAATCCAACAAAACAGTCTGATGAAACGTGAAACTCGACATGAATACGCATGAATAAAGTCAAAGATTCACAGCCAAGAAGATTTGTATTGCAAGCATTCACATTTTCAAAAGAATGTACACATTCTGAAGTGCTGGCTTTATGCTGAAGCCTAGAAAAGCCGGCTAAGGCTTTAGGTTGGCTGTGGTTTATTACTATGGTTATGATTATGGTTATGGTATTTGGCAGATGTTTTTCTCCAAGGACACTTACAATATATGGACACTATTAGTTAAAATAACAGTTTCAAATGAAGTTGGAAAAGCCTACATTAAGCATTATTGTAATAGTCATTTATTATTGTATAGTCATAACAGCAGTATCACTAACAATTGAGATTGGAGGAGCAGGACCTGATGGTCATTTGTTAACAGACTAGTACAGTAAGTGTTAGTGAAACAAATGGACAATGGTCAAGACCTACACAAACTCCTAAAAGCCACTTCAATCAGTATAAATCACTGCAAAACTGGAGAGTCAAGCAAAATTATTGTCCCCCAGGGCACAATAATGATCTATTTCTATGACCCAAAGACAAAAAGGTGAATGAGTTCCAATGACATACAGGTTCTAGGTTTGCGTCATCCATATCAAATAAATTGCCAAAAAAAAAAAAGAAAAGAAAAAATCCAAATCAATCCCATTGTCTGCCCTAATACACCTTATTGACCTACAAGTGCTCCACATTGATCTGAGTCTCTCAAGCAAAGACAAAGTGTGACAGAATTTGTAATGGGAAAGGGGGCTGTTTTTGATATACTGGACTCGCTGTCCTCCCCACACTAAAGGTTTTTCGGGGGCGTCGGTAAATTGGAGAGTTCCTGGAGAGGCGACAAGGCGAGGGAGGGAGGGGGGATGTGGTCGAGGCCGGGGTGAATTGACTCGGCTGGAGATGAGTGTGACCGTGTGTGAGTGGAATAGGGGACTCTGGAGAAGCCATTACTCCTGTGTGTGAGTGACTCGCACACGCATCCAACCTGTCAGACCCCTGGGCCCCTGGAACCCATTACTGAGGAGATTAGGCCCTTGGAGTCCCTCAAAAGCCTTCCTCGCCACACACAGGCACGCGCAGAGCACACACACCTGTACTCAACAAATCATACTCATTCTCATACACTCTTTCTCTCTCTCTCTCTCTCTCTCTCACACACACACAAAACAAATCATACTCAAGTCCCTTTCCCACATGAGCGAGACATCCGGATGTCAAACGGATATCAAACGGGTGGCTGTATGTGGGAACGCAAAACTCGGGTATTTTCTTACCCGGAACTCACCCTACTAGCCCCCTAGTACTACTTCTAGATGTTACCCGGGTGCGCTTAGGTGGGAACGCAGCCGGCACAGTTCTGGGTAGAGATGGGGGGGCGTACCGATGACGTATAAATGCGCCCTGGGTCATTCCACGCCAAATCAACCAGAGCCCACGCACTTGCGTCTCTAAAAAATCTGAAAAAAATACCATGTGTGCCTATGTTACCCAGGAGACACTCTGTAAAATGTTTTTGTGCTAAGATCAATACTTTTCAAGTAACAGCCAGTTTTACAGGGGGAGGGGGGTGTCAAATTTGTTCTACCTCTTTTTTTTGTCAAAGTTCACAAGCTCATTGCTCACTCGGACATAAAGCTCATGTGGGAAACGTCCGTGTCGTGCCTCTACCCGGGTAAATATGTCTGGGTAACTTCTAGAAGTTATGTGGGAAAGGGACTTATGACTCACAATCCAAGGTTTCTGCAGGTTTCAAAAGGTTACATTGAAGACATTTGAAAGAATATTTAAAAAAAGCAATTAAAATGTATTGAAGACAATTTAAGGCCTACTTCTTTAAGACCTCACAGCAACTAACAAAATCACAGCGGCGCGGCGGTAAAAGGGTTCGGCAGGGGTGTGCGGAGAATCTGATGTGATCTAACATTGAAAAATAGAGTGCACCACACTCATGTCGGTGCCTGTTTATGGAGGCCGTAAAAGTGAAAGTGAAAGTAAGAGGTGAATGGGATTCAGCAGATGCCTCTATCCAAAGCCATAGGTATTCACCTTGTCAGGTACAGTATCTGGGACTGATCGCTTCCCACTGGTCACACCACACACCCTTTTGGGCTCTGTGCACTAACTCACTTCAAGTCGGCTAACCAGTTTCCTGTTTGTTGACATGGCTGTCAACAAACACCTGAAGAGGAGCACTTTAGTTGTGCAAAAACGTAAGAATGTACGTGTATGTGGGCGACTCGAGTGCTACCGTGTGCCCCTCTGCTGGGCTTCAAGTGGTTGTAGAACTGTTATAAAACCTTTCTCCTAAAAACGCCAGCCTACGTGCAGTGGTTGCACAAAATAAGGAGGGAAGGACTTTCAGGTGGCACACATTTTGGTACAGCTGAAGCACACCTCTTCAGGTGCTTGTTGACAGCAATGTCGACAAACAGGAGACGGACTGGTTTGCAAACTTTCAAGTCGGGTAATGCACATTGCCCATATGTACTGTATACACAAAAATCCTACGGACTAAGGACATCCATGTGGGAGGAGCGGGAGTCCTGGCTCACACGTGCCTGATGAGCTGGGGTGACCTCTGCGAGGAAACACAAGGCTCTGGTCCACATGAGATGACTCAGGGCGGCTGGCTGTGTGGGATCTCTGGGTCTGGTCTGGAGAGGGATGACTTGACAAGAATGCTGACCACCGGCGCCCATTAATCAGAGTGATTGATGAATCTATTAGGCTCCATTAATAACGCCACCATTTAGGACAATGAGACGAGCCAGAGGAGACAGCTGGAACTGAGGTGGAGCACAGATGAGGGTGGTGTGTGTGTGTGTGTGTGTGTGTGTGGGGGGGGGCTGGTCAGGTAGAGCGTCTGATCGCCTGTTCCCCACTGCACAATTAAGACACATGGCTAATACATAAGAGGGTATAAATGATATACCACAAACACAGCAAAGATATGCCTCAACTGTACTGTACTGTTCTGCTCATCCATTTCATTTCAGTCCAGGCCATCTAGTATGGAGCTACAACTGGAGATTCCAGGAATTCAGGCAGATGTTAACAAGACAGACAATAAATGAAGCAAGGATACAATGACATTGACAACGCTAAAGGACTACACCCGATAACCCTCCTGCATAAAGACAGTGCTTTAAGGACTGATGAACAAAGCTGTGATTCAAAGCATTCCCACAGGGAATTCCAATCAACCGTGTCATTACATAATGCATGGAGTCAGTGCAGCTAATGAGGTAGGCTCCGTCCTCTTCCTGCTAGTCTCCTCCCAAAGAGGCATAGGAAAGGCCGCCGGTATTCCCAAATGAGAGGTCATGGAGTTCTATCCTCCGACTCCCCCATAGGGAAGGTTTTTCTCCTCTGTCCCCTCGCTAGTTGGTTTGGATATGTCACAAGAACCCCCCCTACTTTCTGTGCTAAAAAAACGTAGAGTGTTATTATCGTTTAGTTGAAAACACAGAAATGACTTGACAACAGCAACATGAACGTGAAGGAACGGCTGTTTGGATATGTCAAAAACACATAATATGCTCGTAGAAGACTATGTTCAAGACAACTGTACAGTACATTACAGAATTCCACGTACTGTAGCTCCGTTAACATCGTTAAAATCACTTACGTGATTGCAGTCTTATCACTATGGAGTCAAACACCCATGCTGGACGGTAGAGCAGTGGTGGGGAGCAACACGCCAGCCATCTTTCAGTGGGAGAGCCTGCCACCCTGGCATGAGGCCTAATGTATGCATCGCAAACAGCTGTTATCTCAACCAGCGATAAGTGTGGCTTTGAACAACAGGGATCAGCCTTCCCTTGGACTTGTCAGCGAACACATTACTTGGCATGTATGGCGTCTGCTGGCTTCTATCTTCCTGACAGGTCGAGTCGTGACAGACTCAACTTCTCATCTTCATGGAACAACGAAACGCAAAACATACAAACGTAAGGGCCAGGTCAGACCTTCAGCATGGGTTCTGTCCTTCTGCTCAAACCACCGGGTGTCAGTTTTGCTCAATAACTATATTTTAGCGGAGTTTGAATTTAAGTTGACTACGGGGGAATAAAAAATCAGCAGAGGACCTTGAAGAGAGGGCTGCAAATTCTGTTCAGCATTCTGTCGGCAAAACAAGCGCGCACAGATCTTCTGCAGTCAGGCTGATGTATCCATCCATCCAGCTCTGTGTGCATGCTCCAAAATGAAGAGGCTTTCAGTCAATTGCCTCAGGTCACCCTGAAGGTCAGAATGATTTATTGCTAAACACAACTCGTTCCTCAAATAGCAGCATAATAACAGTCAGTTCCTGCCTGGATCTGCCATGGAGGATGTTTCCACCCAAGGAACAGACATTTAGGAAAGTGAGCCGGGTCAATCAAGATGGCAGATAGCTCAATTAGATCCACCAGAACAGACTTGAGGCAGAGCAAATTGAAATGAAGGAAAAGCAAAGATAATCAAACAAAGTTAAACAGCGAAACGTAATCAATTTACAAAATTATTTTGTGCCATCCATTTTCTTCCACTAGGCAATCTGAGGGAAAATCTCCTATATCATTAATCGGCTGCTATACAAGCCAATCTCCTTTATTACAAAGTCTTGAACGAAACTATTAATTTTAGGCCAGCTTGTCCCCACTCAGTAAGAGAGTGCATGCCATCTCGTGCCATGATGTAAAAGGTCTTCACAACTCAAACCGCAGCTTAGCTTGCAGCTATTGGGGTTGGGCGGATGGAGGCATTACTCAAGCACAGCCCTGGCAGTGGAGTGTCGAGGCCTGCGCTAAGCTCTGGGACTGCTCGGGTGCTGCTCGGAAACCAGCCCCTCAAGCTGCAGCCACTCTGGCGAAAGCTGCCACTCGGTTATTGATTGCTCCTGTCTGCGACTCTGGGGATTAGGTAAAACACTGTCTAATTATTCAGAGCCCCCCAGAGAGACAATACCACCGCTGACCTTTTCGTGGTCCCCCCCCCCCCACCCCCCACCCCCACCAGGGCGTCCTTGAAATTCCGACAGCATTTATTATTTCGCAAATCTTGTCGTATGAAAAAAAAAAAAAACGAGACGGCCTGAGCGAGCGAGGCGAGAGTCGTCCGCTGCTTATTTCTTCGCCCCGTGTCACCCAGGAAGCGCCGAGCTTATCGAACGCTTCACCCACTGCAGCTCGGATGGGAATGTTTTTAAGAGTGTTGTTTTGACCTCAGCCGAGGCTAGAAAATGAAACCAGTCGCAGAGAGAGAGCGCTGTGTGTGTGTGTGTGTGTGTGTGTGTGAGTGGAAGGGAGGGAGGGGGGACAATTAAGTGCTTGCCGAGGTGTTTCAGCTGGGATTGTTGTCCTCTGGGTGTAGACAGTTCTACTGTACTGGCTTTGGCTTACGACAGTGTTGCTCTCTGGAGAGCTCTGATTTCCCTGTGCAAAAAAAAGGACACCTTAAGTGTTTCTCTCGTGCTTGAAAAACAAAAACAGCCCACACACGCCCTCGCTCTTCATCACCTCTTCACATCCTCCCATCCTCTCTCTGACACACACCCGGCCTCAGACCCAACCTGATACACCCCACCCTCCCACACTTACCGAACAGTGTAACCTAACCATAAAGTGACCCGCCGATCTGATTAGCCCCACACAATCGCATTAGTACGGCTTATTGATGTGCAGTGCATCCCGGGGCCTGGTCTCTGGCGCAATTTCCTCTTCCAATCAGCCAGGGACCGGGGCGACGCAGTCACTGATTAAACTGCTTCTCCTTCTCCTTCGCTCTCTCTCTCTCTCTCTCTCTTCCTGCCCCCTTTTGTTTACTTACAGTAGAGAGGCGTGCAGCAAACGAGCGCTTCATCTTCCTCA
>NC_085008.1:23592481-23712481 GCF_963854185.1 Sardina pilchardus | reverse complement strand
TGTGTGTGTGTGTGTGTGTGTGTGTGTGTTCATGTGAGTGTGTGTGTATGTGTCTGTGTGTGTCTGTGTGTGTGCATAGTTATGTGTGTTTGTGTGTGCATGTGAGTGTGTGTGTGTAGGTATGTGTGTTTGTGTGTATATGAGGATAGATGAGGTGTGTGTGAATGCAACAAAAAAAAAAAAAAAACGCAGCCTGATATTTTTCACAGCCCTACCCCCTCCATCCACCTTAAGGCAAACATGGCCCATCTGATGACAAACAACCTGCTCGGAGACACACCGATCCACTCCATTCCATTCCCGGCCAAGTGAGCGCTTGCACTCTGCTCTTCATTATCGGGAGCCGGAACATGCCAAGGGCCATCAAACCAGGCCTGTGACTTTCTCGAGAAGCATCCAAAATCCACTGAGCGCAGAGGGCAGGCCTCCAACTCCTATTTCCTCTCACCTGTGTGCTCACAACACTGCTTGTACTGAACACTCTCCATTTGCAAGACAGAGCTAGAACTGAAGCTGGAGGAGAATGCATGCTTAAAAAGGTACACTATGCAAGTTTAGGTACTGAAACTGAATGACACACAGCTATGGCGCACACACAAACAAAGACAGTCAGCAAGAAGGATGAAGAGAAAAATATATTTGCATGTGTAATTCACCCCCATGTATTAACCTCATAGCTGAAGAAATTTTGGAAAACAAATGTAAACACCTCAAATAATAGGCAGGAAATGACGGTAGACGGTAGATGCTGATGTGAGGAGAGGAGCGGCTGGTGACTGCTTTCCAGGTGATGGCCATCTGGTGGCTCTTGTTTTTTTTGTTTTTTTTTAAGGAATATTTTTGGGACGGGGTTTTTATTATGCCTTTATTTTGGTAGGATAGTGAGAGACTGACAGGAAGTGAATGGGAGAAAGAGAGCTCAATGGTGTGTTTTGCCCCCAACGGCACCTTCCAGGCAGCACAGCCTAAAAGGCACTACCTTTACCGTATTCCTAAAATTAAACCCCCTCAACCCTCATCCTACCCCTAAACTGAGGGGAGTAGTGCCTTGAAGGCAGCGCTGCCTGGAAGGCACCATTGAGGGCAAATAATACCAAAGACCAGAAAGAGATGGGGTGGGACCGGGAAATGACCCGGCTCGGACTCGAACCCGCGTCCCCACATGCCGTACGGGGCGCTGCTGTATCCAGTTGTGCCACATGTGCCCTCCTGCTTTTGGGGGAGAGCCGTGAGGAGCGCTGGCGGCAGCTGAGGCTGAAGCGCCCGCGGAGGTGGACGCAGAGGTGAGGCGGCGGCAGAGGGGCCATGATTAAAAGCGATTAAAGTGGTGAAGAATTCATGAGGAGACGTGGCACTCTGATTTATGAGGGCCTTCATCAGAAATTCCATAAAAGTCCAATAAAAAGTAATGACCCAACATCACTGGGCAGGACCAAGATAACCCAAGCCACACTGCAATGGACAGCCCACACACCCTGGCCAGTTTATATAAAACACACCACCCTTCACATAAAAACCAAGCACACACTGTACACGTTGATGAGTCCAGATGAATAATCAACTCCAACATGACTTTTAGAGATATAGAGATGCTCAATGTCTTCCCCTAGTTTCCTTTTTCACAATACACACCCCACTGACAGAAAAAAACCTCACCCTACGAGTGACTATTGAGACGGTAATGGGATGCAGTATTTTCTCATTATCGCATCTTGGAAGGACAATTATGGCTGGCGATTAGGAGGAATAATAAGCTGGCGGGTGTCGAGGGCTCTTAATGATCAGCTCAAACCAGAGGATGCCCCCTATTGGCGCCTTTAATTGAATTCCAAATTGACCAGCACCGCATGGCGGGACTTATTGAAAAGGATCCCGCTGATCCCAAAGTTTGTGACTCTGGACGTCTCACATACACAGACACACACACATAACAAAACATCCAACGCAGGCATTAACCGGTCATTGTGGAGGTGCGATGTTTGTCTTATTAGTCATAAAAGTCTTAATATGTTTTACGTTTTTAAACAGTATTGTACAATAATCCTACACTTCTGCCGTTTCCTGTTCTGCTCAGGAAACAGAGTGGAAATGTAAAGATAACTTCGACATCACTTCAACTATATTATCAAAATCTCAGTCATCAATTTAACCATCTTTTATCACTACTGAATGTGTTGTTGCGAGTGTCTATTTGACAACAGAATGCCACATGGAGACAAACAGGAACAGTGCTGCACCATCCTGATGTAAAAGCCCTCAGCTCTCAGATCCTTTGTCTCTGTGTCCTTGTCACATCGCCTCACCCCCGAGATGATCGTGATCCAAGCCGAGCGGAGCAGAGGGACGCGGAGGAGAGGAGACACTGAGACCAAAGAGCCCCCACCGCCCCCACCACACACAGTCGCTACCGCTACGGCTTCACGGTTGTGTGGCTGGCGAGGACTGGGGGAGACCTGGCGAGGAGGGGGGGTGTGGGGGGGGGGGTAGTGTCGCTCCCGCCATTAGGGGGGCATTAAGCATTACTTACAAAGGACGAGCCCACTGGGGCTGGGGGGGGGGGGGGGGGGGGGGGGGCAGAGCTGTGTAAAGGCCTGTGGCACGACACTGGACCCTGGGAGGGTGGGAGAGGGGGAGAGGAGGAGAGGAGGATAGAGGAAAGGAAAGAAGAGGAGAGGAGGGAGGGAAGGAGAGGAACAGAGGGGAAGGAGAATTGAGAGGAGTGGTGTAGAGTGACAGGGGAAATGAGAGAGGGTGGTATACATGTGTGTGTGTGTGTGTGTGTGTGTGTGTGTGTGTTGAGGCTGGGAGGAGAAGGGGAACGGTGAGGCATAGCCCCAAGTTCTATGTTAGCATTCAGCGGCAGCTCCTGGGCATCAAATACATCCGTCTGCCATATCCTTCATTTATATGAACACGAGTTTGCTCTAATGCATAACCACACTGAAAACACATACTCACACACTTACACACACACACACAGACACACACACACACACACATACACACACAGACACTCACGCCGTAGAGCAGGACTCAGCCAAGTGCAGCAAATCTTGCTGTTTGATTTGCAATGGAAATGTGGGCCTTTGTTTACAAGCCCGCTCAAACAAGGGGCAGAGAGAGGAGCACTTCTCACATGAGCTCACACTCAAATGAATGAACACACACACACACACACACACTTCTCTCCTCAGATAACCTACACACACACTTCTCTCCTCTCATCTCTCCTCCACACACAATTTCTAATAATACTCATGGTCTCATACACACACACACACACAATCATACACACACACAAACACACTACACACTTCTTCATAGATAACCCAACACTGGCAACACTCCAGTACATTTAATCACACACAGAGACACACAGACACACACACTCCAGTTCTGCCTATTCCAAAAACACAGCAGTACCTCGCATCTGTGCAGAACTCCTGCCGTCTTACAACTCTCTCTATCCCTCCCTCTCTTTTTCTCCCCCTTCCCTTCCTCAATCTTTCCCTCTCTCCCTCCCTCCCTCACGGATGTGGAGCTCCACCCAGGCGTATGCTGGATGCTGAGGATTGAGGGGGGTGGAGGTGTTGCTGGGGGTGGAGGGGGGGGGGGGGGGGGGGGTGGCGCTCGGGTATAGACCCAGACGCGCTACCAGCTGCTCTCTGCAGGAGTGGCGAAAGCCGCAGCCCCATAGCGCTCTCTCTCTCTCTCTCGCTCGCTCTCTCTCTTTCTCTCTCTCTCTCTCTTGCTCTCTCTCTCTCTCTCTCTCTCTCCACGCGGCCTCCCGACCAGCCGTCCAGCGCAGCACCACCGCTGTGCTCTCCGCACCCGCTTAATGCCTTCTGACAGACGCCGAGAGGAGGAGAGGGCAGCAGAGGGGTGGTGATGAGCCCTGCGTGTGTGTGTGTGTGTGTGTGTGTGTGTGTATGTGTACATATGTGTCTGTGTGGGCATTTGCGTATAAATGCATGTTTAGATATGTGTATGTGTGTATGTGTGTGTGTATGTGTGTGTGTGTGTGAGACAGTGAGAGCGAGAGAGAAAGTGAGCTGGCAAGTGCCATTCTTATGCTCCCATCGGCAAAGGAGGACCTTTCCACAAAAAGGCTGTGGAGGCTCTTTTAATTTAGGTCAAGAGGAAGGGGGAAGTGGTGTGGGAGGTAGTGTGATTGTGAGCGTGAGTGTGTGTTAGTGTGTGTGAGTGTTTGTTAGTGTGTGTGTATGTGTGTGTCTGTGTTAGAGTGTGTGTGCGTGTGTGTGTATATGTGTGTGTATGTGTGTGTGTGTGTGTGTGTGTGTGTGTGTGTGTGTTAGTCTGTGTGTGTATGTGTTAGTCTGTGTGTGTGTGTGTGTGTGTGTGTGTGTGTGTGTGTTTGGGGGCACGCAGGGGGCACAGTGGCAGCTTTTTGGCTTCTTCAGCCAAAGCCGCCGCTGTGCGGCTCCTCAGTGGTCGCCGACGGCGACAGGAGAGGGCTGTGGTCTGGACTCCGGATCAGAGGGGAAACCGCAAACCTCAAACAGCTCTGTCGCCATGCCGACGCCTCGGATGGAAAACGGTCCGTCCACAGACTATTATTAGGCGCGCTGCTGAGGTAAGGTGTCCGTGTCCACGTCATGCATCATACATGCATACGGTATCAATAGTCAACAACGCTGAACAGCTCAATAAACCAACCAACCGACAAGACACAAGACACGTTTATCAATCTGGTAGGATTCTGGCCTGACTCGGGTCTAATTCTGCCGGCGTGGCTCTAGACTAGACTCTGATGAAGACGTGGTAACGTCGAAACGTTAGTCCCAGAATGTTGGCACCTTAAATAAAATGAAAAAAAAACTTCACATCTGAGTTGCTCCGGTGAACCCCTTTTTCTTTACTACAGTTTGTCCACTCCCGCACCAGATAGTGATTTCAGGAGCGCGGAGGACTTTTAGTTTTTTCTGCCGGCGTGGCACGTTGTGTGATGGCGTGGTTAGTACTCACCGAACGCTTCTTGATGGTGTGGTACGGCTGTATGATGGGCAAGCCCAGAGGGGTCACCCACTCCACGGTGCTGCCGGACTGGGAGATCATCCGGGCGCTGTCAGTCAGCCAGTCCTACAGGGGGCAACCCACATTAATTAACCAACGTGGCGAATGTGTGAGTATAATGCATTACTAAACCATAACATGCATACAATATACTGATCATATACCACCAAACATTAGATCTTATCTTTTACTTTGAGATTACTTGAAAATGTCTTGACATGTATTATCCTTATTAATTGTTATATTTTAATTTTGTCACAATAATGTCTCATTTTACTGTTATGGTGCCCTTACTGCTGAATACCGCAGGCATAAAGGGTTAGGTTACATTTGGTCAGGCATAAACATCCTCTGGTGCACAGCAAGCGGTGGCTTTGTGACCGGGCTCAACTTGCTGAAATGAAGGGACCCAAATTGAGCTGTTCCATGTGTGTGTCTGTGGCCTAACAGGTGTGTGAACCTGCGGAGCAGCAGCAACAGGACTGCTAGCGCTGCTAAGTGTCGCCGGCCCAAATTAGGCCACCGACACACACACACACACACACACACACACACACACACACACACACACACACACACACACACACACACACACACACACACACACACACACACACACACACACACACACACACACACACACACACACACACACACACACACACACACACACACACACACACACACACACACACACACACACACACACACACACACACACACACACACACACACACACACCCTGAGGCCCTATGTGGTTTCGGCACCAGACTAATGTCTCAGCGCTTCCTTGAGCCGGACCTCATACATCAGCTCCCTGCCTGCCCCCCTCTCTACAGATGTCTCTATCCCTCTATTCCTCCCCCCATCCCGATCCTCATCCTGCCATCTCAAACACACTCACTCTCTCTCCATCTCTGTGGCCCACTTCGCTCTTTCACAGGCCCCCACCTCTTTCTTTCTCTCTCCTTCCTTCTTTCTTTCTCTCTCTCTTTCTCTTTCTCTCTTCGTTCCCCCTCTCCTTCTCCCAGGTACAGCCAGCGGGTGAGTGGATTGATCATCCCCCCCCAGAGAGCCAGCAGACAGGGCTGTGGGGCTCAGCAGGATCTGACCCATTTACAGCAAACCCAGCCCAGCGGTAAGGGTCTGCCGTGCGTGTGTGTGTGTGTGTGTGTGTGTGTGTGTGTGTGTGTGTGTGTGCATATGTGGGGTGTGTGTCTGTGTGTTTATGAATGTGGTATGTGTGTGTATGTGTGTGTGTGTATGTATTTGCATGTGTGTGTGTGTGCATATGCATGTGTGTGTGTGTGTGTGTGTGTGTGTTTGCGTGTATGGGGTGTTTCCTATTAGATCTGGCTGTCTGAGCACCTCCTTGAGCGAAGCAGTGGGGGAGAGTGTGTGGGTGGTTGCTGGGGAGGTGCCTGCTGTGGCAACCAGGTTCATCATTTGTATACCCCCCCCCCCCCCCCCCACACACACACACACACACACATCTATTTTCTCTCCCTAGCTTTAATGCATGAGCCAACACAGGTGCGTGGCTTCTTTAATATGGGTGGGGCGGGGGTGGTGACTATATGGGGAAGACACCTGAAGAATTAATATTGCCTCTTTGCGGTCTAAAAATAACACCAGGCTCTCCTCCAAGACTCTGCTGCTTATCTGGGAAGCCTGGGTTCACTTTGTGTGTGTGTGTGTGTGTGTGTGTGTGTGTGTGTGTGTGTGTGTGTGGTGACGTGGCTAGAATGATGAATGAAAACAGGATATTATGGTATGAACTGTGTAACAAAAAGGTTGATATGAAAGAACAGAACATACATACGGCATGCATACAATTGTGCATTAAAGGAGCTCTTTTTTTGGGGGGGGGGGGGGCTAAAACATTTATTGTCACTTACAACAACATCACCTCGTCATCTGCTAGCTGCCTGTGCCTTGAATGGACTGAAAATATGTGGCCTCTGTGGACAGCCCAGGCTCCAAAAATGGCAACAAAAACAACCGGGGCCAACCTGGGCCATAAAAACATAACAAACTGTTCCAGCAAATCACTGACTAGATGCGCATTTAGGAGAGTTTTAACTGCACGGGAGGGAGGGGGAGGGAGTAGTGAGCTATCTCTCTGCTTTGTTCGAACGTCAACAGAAGTGACGTTAGCCAGCATCGCTTAGATCGCTTAGTTTTTTACTTCAGCAATATGGCAGTGGCGTGAGAGTGGGATTGATAGGGACATAACCACCTCGTGTATATATCTTTTACCAAACCCACCATCACAAGTGCCACATTGTTTTAATACAGCAAATGTACTATCAAGCTACCGGTAATCAAGTTAAAAAATTGTGTTTTCTATCATATATTCTGATTTTTGTTGCATCCTTCGCCCAATAAAATCACCCCTGTCTTAGTCTTGGTGTCTCCTGTTGCCATGCAACACAGCATATCAACTTAAAGGGACACTTCACTGATTAGCATTAAGCTTTGTATCTTTAGAAAACCAGTCATGTTTTTGAATGGTCATGCATCATTCCCTCAGTTCGCCTTGAGATGGGAGAAATACGGATTTCAATGAAACCCATGAATAGGACTTCCTGCTTTCGATGATGCAAAATGATGATTTTTACATCATCGAAAGCAGGAAGTCCAACATTGAAATCTTTATTTCTCCCATCTCAAGGCAAACTGAGGGAATGATGCACGATAGTGATGCGCGGGTCGGGTATTTTTTCAACCCGCGGGTCCCACTTTTATGAAATTATTTGGCCCAACCCAGCCCGCCCCGCACCACTGTATCTATTTTGACAACCCGCCCCGCCCCGCACCCGCGACTATTACATACTGGGCATTGTAAGTGCTTGGAAACATCGCCTGTAAACTGGCAACAACAAAGGCTATGATTATGAATATGAACGATAATCAGGTCATTATAACCAGATGATAGGCTACACATTTAAAAAATCTAGAAATACACAGCAAAAACCTACAAAGCAGCGTTTGTAATCTAGGCTAAACATTATAGCCTACGAAATACGTCCGAAATAAAACAAGGATTTGTATAGGAGATTGAGGCTGCTGAAAACGGAGAAGAATTTGAAGACAGTCAGTGTTGTTAATTTGCTCCTGGACAGATAAAGATTCATCAGTTTGGCTAACTTACTTGTAAGCTATAGTGTAAATTGACATTTCAAATAGCCTATGACAGTCGAACAAACAAGTTATGCATGTTTGTGCAAAATAACGTTATGTGGAGCCATATGGAGGAGGTGGCTCATTACATTGAAAAGGTAGGTTAAGGAATTGTTTGGGAAATAATAACGGCTAGTCATTGCTGACGTTAGCAATGCATTATCAGAGTTCGTTTCTCTGTCATTATGCTGAGGAAAACAACATTAGCACTTGCCATTGAAAGCTAGCAGCCTGTTGCTGTTCCTGTTGGATCCTGCAGCAAGCTGGCAACCGCGACTCAGAGGGAGAGGATACGCCGCGCAACAGTATTTTGAAAGTAATTACAGTGGGCTAGCCTACTCGTTTTGGCCACAATCCTACATACGGTTCCTTTAATATAGGCTATAGGGAATTGCACGCAACATACATGGATTTTAAAATGTAATTTTGTTTTTAATGACCCGCCCCAACCCGCCCCGCAAATAAAGTGATAATTTCTTTACCCGCCCCAACCCGACCCGCGGGTTACCCGCGGGGTCCGCGGGTTACGGGCCGACCCGCGCATCACTACTGCACGACTATTCAAAAACATGACGGTTTTCTAAAGACACAAAGCTTAATGCTAATCGGTGAAGTGTCCCTTTAAATCCAAGTTCAGTGAAAGAGGCCATATGTGCTTGTGCACACAGTAATTTGTATACTCTACTTGCTTTTATGTAGGTCACATGCCAAACTGAACACGCAACCTACTCCATTCATGCTTTTTCACTCAATAACAGTAATGTAATGTAATGTAATATACAGTATATTATGAAATTGCTGCTCTCTCCTTTTAAATGAATGGAACGTTGACATCAAAGATATTACTATCGGTAAAAAGTCCCAATGGGGATATCCTGGGACACTCTGGAATGCCTCCCGTCCAATCAGAAATAAGTAAACAGTTGGACCGGCCCTAACAGTTGTATAAATATACATATCTGACGGTAGTGTTAGTCCAGTGCAGATGAGGGTTAGGCAGGCTCTATTTTGTCATGCGTAAACACTGGCACAGTAGGTCGGGTATGAGAACGGTGATGTGACGGGAAGGACGTGCTTGCGTTGACTCATACCTGAATCTCCCGGGTGCCCGTGAACATTTCCTTCAAACTGTTGAATACCTGATGCACCAGGTAGTGTGAGGCACTCCATACATGCTCCTGCAATCACAAAGCACGCACACACACACACACACACACACACACACACATAATCAATATCAAAGCCAAAGAGAGCAACAAAGAGAGAAAGGGCGCTTCCATCTGGCCACCTGCACAGCGCAGAGTAGTCAGGTGCCAGGGCCCTCGCTTCAGATAACTCCGTTGCCATGGAGGGCTTTTGTGGTACTGGGCTCTGCAGAGCACGCTCTGTGAGGGGTGCCATGAGGCTGTCTTCCAGGAGAGAGAGAGAGAAAGAGAGATAAAGAAAGAAGGAAAAAAGAAAGGGAGCAAGAGAAGAAAGAAAGAAAGATCGAAAGAAAGAAAAAGAAAGAAAAAGTGAGAGAGAAGAAAGAAAGAGAAAGAAAAGGTGTGAGGGAGGGAGAGAGAGAGAGAGAGAGAGAGAGAGAGAGAGAGAGAGAGAGATGGTGGCACTGGGGTAAACAGGGGTGCCATGTGGATAAGTGCCAGGAGATGCCCGAGTGCCACCCTGGCCAGCCTGAGCCTGTCCAGCATCTCTCCAGAGCTGGGCCAACACATAACACACCAATCCCCTTACACTTCACACACACAACCACCAATCCTCTTACACTTTGCACAGCCAAAAACAAACAAACAAATAAACCAAATCTATTCTTCATACCCACTTAAACACACGCTACCACTCAACACATATCCGATCACTTCGCAAACAAATTAGCACTCAGTGTGGGATGTACCTCATTTCCTCTCAAGCTGCCATCTACACATTATCAAGACAATATGAGACTATGACTGATGGTGGAAATAACCGCCCTAAAGAACCTCTTCCCTTTCCTTCCTCGCTCAATGTTTTTTTTTACCCCCAACGGCACCTTCCAGGCAGCACAGCCTAAAAGGCTGCTAAGCACCACCACCATAACCATAACCATACTGTAACCAAAAGGCACTACCCTTTACCCTATTCCTAACCCTAACCCCCTCAACCCTCATCCTACCCCTAAACTGAGGGGAGTAGTGCCTTGAAGGCAGCGCTGCCTGGAAGGCACCATTGAGGACAAATAATACCAAAGACCTTCCTTCCCCCTCACTCCTCCCACCCAGATGACGGGCCTGAGCTAAGCTCCCTTAGATACCCTGGGAGCCTCCTAGTTGATTTCAGCAGTAGTAGCAGCATTACAGTACTTGTGTCTCCATGGCTGTGTGCGTTCTTAAGTGCTTTGGGGAGTGGATCTGCACTCGCGGGACCTGACGACTGCTAAATAACCAACAGAACAGTGTGACACGGCAGAAAAGCAGGGGGTATGCACACCACAACAGATGCTGGACTGGGTATCGTGCCTTCATACGCCACTGATAATAACGATTCATTGATTATCCCACAGGTCATGAAACTGGAGTTGAATGACTCAAAATATAAATGGCAACATACTGTCCATGACTTCAATTAGATTTTGGAGGGAGGTCTGGGTATATTAAACAAAGTGACAAATAAGCCCACAGATCTATTTCAAAATCAATTCTATCCAATGGGTCATTACATCATCACACGCCAAATCACCGTCTCAGATTTTGTTCAAACCTTGTCGACATCAAGAATGGGACTGAACCATTAAAAGTTTGTACAGCATTCTCTTTGATTTTTTACAAGGCCCTAGATTTGGAGAAAAGTGCAAAAAGAGTGACATAAAGGCTAGTATACAGTAAACTTGCTTTTTTACATTTGGTGTTAATCTTTTTTTTTTCTTTACAAACTATATTTTAGTAATGTAGTAATATGTAAACATATAATGGGCTTGAAGATTTTAAGGATTAAACAAGCATTTGCATTTGCATTTTGCTTATATAAAACTAATGGGCATGCAGTACAAACTTTTAAAGGTCAAATCATATCAAGTACACGTGTGTCTTCTACCCTACAAAGTTTGGCCTTCAAACATGGCCTTCAAGATACAGTAAGGCATTTCCGTGATTGTAGAAAATGATACAGAAGAGTGACAAACATGTACAGTATCAAAACATTGGAATTTAACAAAAATGTTTTACACGTCTTAGCTTTGAGACCTAAATATTGGGTAGACAAATTTCGAGCAAAATCTGAGATGGTGCAGCAACCATACTCCTGGATTTTGTCTGATTTGACACTGAATTACCCCAATCTATCATTTTCTATCTTTTAAGAAGGGGTTGGGTTGACGACTCGATAGTACCACATTATTGATCACATCTGTCCACTGGGTACTGACACAAGGGTTATGGAGTAGATTCACAAACCCAGAGCAAGCCTTACAACTGAGGTTGCAGGCAGATTGCATGAGGCTGTGCATTTATAGATGGGTTGTGCTGCTGAGGCCTCCAGTGCATTCTCTGTTCTCTGGGCAGCATCAAAACTCACAAACAAACATACACACACACCACAAAGGTCAGTGAAGGTTAGATGCTACATGGATCTATAGCAATGTAGAGGGTATAACATTCGGGAACAGATATGGATGTAGAGTTGTGTGTGTGTGTGTGTGTGTGTGTGTGTGTGTTGAGCAGGAGAACAGAGAGACTGTGTGTGTGTGTGTGTGTGTATGTATGTGTATGTGTGTGTGTGTGTGTGTGTGTGTGTGTGTGTGTGAGACGGTAGCGAGGCTTTACCTTGGGGAAATCATCAATCTCCATCAGCCTCTTCTGAATCTGCAGGCGCCCCCCGAAGCGTGTGACCCCGTACACCACGGTCATCACCGTCTGCTTGACCACCTTGCGGCCGATGAAGCCTTCCAGCACCTGGGCGATCGGCAAGCCGTTCTCCGCATCCTTAACGCGGAACTCCTCCACCTGGCAGAACCGCAGAGAGCAAAGCCAACGTCAATAGCTGAACAATAAAACATGGTGTGGAAACAGGCATGGCAAACACTCAATGTTTTTTTTTCAAGGAATAAACAAAGCCTGCTAATGATAAAGCAAATAAACAACCTACTAAAACTGATGGAAAATGCAATCAAATAATGAAATGGTAAAGCAATCATTTATCTGAACTGGTGTTGCGTTGTTTGGATTTGACCAATATACGATTACACAATATGAATGTGAAGTTGCTTCACTATGTTGTTCCAGCTATATGAGCTCAGGATTGGTGACGCAAGTACAACTTGCATCACACGGCTCATTAGAGGCTTTGGAAAAGCATCTTCTACACCAGGTGCAGATTAAAGGTTTGATTCAGCCATTAACAGTCCTAAACTTGAGGAAATCAATAGGCTGGCCATTACTCCGAGATCCGGACTCTCCATCCCCTGCAAGCAGGAGTCCGGGAACTTCTGGGCTGGACCAGCCAGTCATACTGACGCTGCAAAAGGATGCCAGAGCTCTTGGGAGAAGAAACCCACTGAAGCCTGCGCCACCAACAGCAAGGTTGGGGTGCAAGAGGAAGAGAGCAGGGTTGGGTGTGAGGATCAGAGAGAGAGAAAGAGAGAGAGAGAGTGAGAGAAAGAGAGAGAGTGCAGGAAAGAGAAAGAGAGAGAGAGCACGAGGGAGACCGACAGAGAGAGAGTGAATGAGAGAGAGGGAGAGAGTGCAGGAGACAGAAAGAGAGAGAGAGAGCACGAGGAGGCCGACAGAGAGAGAGAGGGAGAGAGAGAGAGAGAGGGAGAGAGGGAGAGAGCGCGCGAGGGAGAGGGGTTGGGCAGCTGGAGCACCGCTGCCAGCTGGCGCCCCCTGGTGCGAGTGGAGGCTCACTGACCTGCTGGGCCACTCCGCTGTAGACGTCCTGGGGCTCGTCACAGGGCGCGAGGTTGACGGACGTGGCACCGATCACGTCGCGGCCCAGGGCTGCATAGTGCTGCAGCCCGTTACAGGAGCCGTCCTGCGAGCCAAACAGACAGGAGCCAATCAGGAAAAACATTCTTTTTTTTTGTTTGTTTTTTTTTACTACATTCTACAGGTCTACATTCTACAAGGGGTGGTGGCAGCATAGTGGTTAAGGAGCTCGGCTAGCATGTACTGTAGTAGCCAGAAAATGTGTGGGTTCAATTCCAGGCTTCCACCACCGTTGCGCCCTTCAGCAAGACCCCCGAGTTGCTCCGGAGTCAATGGCTCATATAATACACTAAGTCACTTTGGGTGAATGAGTCTGCTAAATTAATACATGCAAATCTATATTTCATCAATTACACAGGGATTACACTGAGAATGTTAAGCCCGAACTATGGTAATTTGTTACCAATTTGAACGTTTTACACAGCGCAGAACACACTGATGTTAAAAAGAACAATAAACACAACACAAAACACTTAAAGCCTTGCTGTTATTTTAAACTCTTTGCCTAACGGATGCTGATGAAAGCCTGAGAACAGACTGTGGGGGGAGCAAACATTCTGTGCAATCAACGTTAAGGGGCTGGCTACAGCAAACATCGCTGATGCCATACTTTCTCCTTGGCAAAAAAAAAGATAAACACTGCTTTTCACTGACGCCTTTGAGCTTCCTTCGGTGATTTAAGAGACAATAAAAGCCCACAAGTAACAAGCCATTACGAAGCAAAACAAACTCCCCATTGCTCCTCCTCTGCTCAGCAACATCTGGTTGGTAAAATTAGCTGGCCGAGGGGTGCGAACGCACGGGCACCCGACCAAAAGATTTCTTAATGTCACGGCAGATGAGGGTGTGTGTGGGGAGGCGCGTCGGTCGAGAAGGTCAGTTTCACGAGCAGTCTACCCCATCTGTGGAGTCTCTGTCTCTCTCTCTCTCTGCCTCTGCCTCCCCCTCTCTCTCTCTCTCTCTCTCTCTCCCTCTGTCTGTCTCTCTATTCTGCTTACGGCGCTAGAATGGGTACAGTGGAGAGAGCACTGAGAAACCTGAGCTATCAGCTGGGCCTGCTCAACTGTGAGAGCTGCACTCAGCTTCCCCTGCAGGCCAATGGCTCCACTCAGAACAACAAGCACAAACTGCAACAGCAGCAGGCTCACGCCAAAAACCCATAGCAGCAGTAGAGTTTGAAGTTGGAGTTGTCAATTCTGGCAGTTTTTGTAACATATATTATTTCTAACATGTTCTCGTCTATCAGTGAATCAATCAGTCAATCGATACACTTCCATCCACTCACCCACCCCATCTATCTACCTATATTATGTCAAGGTGACCTTTATGTCAAGGTGACCTGGTACCTACAGTAATTTCCTATGTATTCGCCGCAAGACAATATTTGATACAAGTTACAGAAGAAGAAATAAAGCCATATTAATACCACATTAAATGTCCACCTGAATCAACCTCATAAGCTGAAGAAATCCATGTATAAACCGTGGCCAATAGTTGGGAAATTACGGTATCTACAGTATGTATTTTCAGTAGATGCTGTTCCAAGCTAGTCTGGCTCCGTCTGTCTACGCACTTTCGCTCAACTCCTTTTCTCTACAGTACTCCGTCTGGAGTAGCTTGACCTGACCTCCTTTACGTCGGCTTTGTGGAAGCTGACCAACAGAGGGATGTTCCTGAGAGCGATTACTCCTACACTATGCTGTAAGCCTATCGTTATTGTTGTGTCCCCCCCGTAGTTAAAATACGTCATTACTAAACATTAGTGGGTGAACTCCAATGATTTCAAACTTCAGACAAGCATCCACCAAGCAGGAAATAATTGCTTGCCAATGGATCTAGGCCAGACTCTCTGTGAAGTCAGTAGGGTTGGGTATCGAGAATCGAGAATCGATGGGAACCGGGACTAGCTTTCCAATTCTCCCGGAATCGTTCAAAAGTTTAAATTTCAATTCCTAGTCTCGATTCCCAGTCCACGAACCGGAAGAAGAAACCGCTAAACACCAACGAAGAAGGTGTTTGCATAACCGAGCTGGAGCAACAAGACGACGTTAGATTTGATATTGAAAACAGTCCTGTGAGAAATGTGTAGTAAATGTCATTCAGAAAGGCCGTTGGTTAAGCTAGCTCATTTAAAATATTCAAACTTTTTTGTTGAAATTCAAACGATACCCAACCCTAGAAGTCAGGCAGAGGGGACTGCGGTACCTGATGAACAGGGAAGTGGGAGATGAACTCGGTGTGGTCAGGTGAGCGGGCAGCGCTGGCAATCTCCATACAGCAGCCCAGAGCCTGCCAGGGCTCATCTGCTTCCATCCACCACCTCCTCCCCTGAAAACACACACACACACGCACACGCACGCGCACGCACGCGCGCGCACACACACGCACACACGCACACACACACACACACACACACACACACACACACACACACACACACACAGACACACACACAGACAGACACACACAGACACACACAGACACACACAGACACACACACACACACACACACACACACTTTAGCTGTCGTGTGGAGACATTACAGCACACCATCCACTTCCATACGGTAATGATGTGTTGAGGATCTGAGTTTTGAGCCATTTCTAAAAATAATATATTTGATTTCAAAAGGCAAATACGTGTGTTCTTAAGTAAAGTTCATATTAATACAATATGTCAACCACATTATCACTGTGAAAAGGTTACTGCTAAAGATAAGTCAATCCAAAAACCATCGCTGTGGAGCTCGTGGCTCACCGTGAGCGGGTGGTCGGCGGAGTCCAGTATGTCCTCCATGATGGAGTTGGCGTAGGCCAGGCGGCCGGCCATGGAGCTGCGCTTCTTCAGGCCCGTCAGGTTGACCAGGTGAATCTTGAGCCAGTCCAGGCCGTGAGGCCCCAGCCGCTTGCCCTCGGCGAACACCAGGAGGGCGCGCGTCACGTCGCTGCCCAGGTGGTTGAAGTGGGGCGGGCACGGGTAGGTGCGCCCGCGGAAGTCCATGTTGTGCGGGAACCAGAAGATCTGGCCGTAGGTAGGGGCGGAGGGAGAGAACGGTAAGAGCGACACAGAGAGGTCACCGTTTGGCCACTACAGCTCAGTATGAATTCGGCACAACGGAAAAAGAGGAAAAGAACATACAGTACATGACGATATGTTGCGTAATTGGCCTGGACTCTGAACCTCCTGAACATCCTAAGGTACCTCCCACAATTTACCTTTTCAATTTCAATTTTCAATTTAATCTCACTTATAGAGTAGCCAAACATTACACAAGTCTCATGGCGCTTTACAGAGTGTAAACATTTCCCTCCTCCCATCACTGTACACGCACACCAGATACCCCAGAGCTCTCACTACAGTCCCCCTCCTCTAAAAGTGTTTCCTCCATCTATTAGTCTAAGAATGAGCACGAGCAATACGTTTTCTACCTATGTACTTAACACAGGTGATATCATTAATTATCTGATCTACCTGGCTGCTAATTTGCTAAATGGCTGCATCAAGTACTTGGCAGGACTTTTTAATTTTCTGAATCCGGGAGGTCTGCTTCTGCTGTGAATTCTATGCACGCTCGAACTTCTAAACAGAGCTGAATCTGCACGCTGAGCTGAGCTCCACGGAACATTTCAGGGCAATTGCCCTTCTTCAGGCTAGTCTATTCCCAAGCCACACTGACTGCACTGAACCTGACTTGAGATCAGTACTGCGGTGGTTCGGCGACGGTGTTCGGCACGGTGACGCGCACGGTGACACGCTGCCGACACGGTCCTACCAAAGATCGTATAGTTACTGAGATGAATCATAAAGGGGTTTTTCAATGGAATGAAATGGCACCACTTCCGCCTCCTAAAGGGGCATGATCAGTGACAAGATAATCGGTTTAGAACGGTGTAGAATCAGCAGAAGCAGGTGCCGTTGATAACAGGTTTATTTCTCCCACAGAAATACCTCCGTTTGCCTCCTAAATGGGAGTGGCAGTCGCGTCACAATGAAACCAGAATTTACCCTCATATGAATCGTCTCGCTTTATAAACCGTCTCTGGTCCTACCTTGTGGCGCATGTGGTTGGCGATGGACAGCTTGTAGAGGGCGTCCATGCGCAGGCCGTGCATCTCGATGAACTTCCTCCTGGCGCGGATGACCTCGCGCTTGAGCTTGGCCTTCTCCTCCTGGCTCAACTTGGGGTCCCGGGGCGAGAAGCGCGGCACCGGGGGCGCCTCGGACACGGGCGGCGGCACGCTCAGCCGGTCGTCGCCGCGGCCGTTGAAGACGCCGATGATGATGTCCAGCAGCGGCCCGTTGATGCGCCAGGCGCAGGCGCCCAGCTGGTTGAGGGCGTCGAGCACGGCGTGCAGCTCGTGGTTGGGCTTGCGCTCCATGCACAGCTGGTGCTGCATGGCGCCGTCCACCGCCCGCATCAGCTTGGCGGGCGTCAGCAGGTAGGCGCCGAAGCGCGGCGACGTCCACGGCAGCGGCGGGCACAGCATGGGGATGACGGACGTCTCGAACGTCAGGTCCGTCTCCAGGGCCTCCGACTGCAGCTGCACCAGGAACGGGTGAGGCTTCACAAAACCGATCTATGAAAAGCAATTTTACAAGAACCGCATTAGGATAAAAAACGCATTACGAGAACTCCCAGAGTGACTTTTATTTACTCACTAGATTTTTTATCCCTAACAACAAAAGCACTCTACAGGTTTTAATGATCTTTCACCGATATTTCGCTCTTTCCCCATCACACTCCTTTCTCTGCAGCAATAAATCCAACGGAGGTAAACAAAGCTGTCAATGAGAATTGCAAAAATCTAACTTTCATCTCCTGGATGTGCATCCCTGACAAACTCTAACATGATTTGAAGTCATCACATCTTTCAGGCACTGACAATCACTCACACAGCATGCAAGAGTTCCAATACACAAACCTGCTGTCACTGGTGTACAGTCTGAACATTTTGATTACCTTTGAGGAAAATGTTTATTCATTCCGGTTCTGACTGGTGTGCATCAATCACTGCTATTTTGCTCGTGTGCTACTTCATAACTTGACCAAGAGGAATTGCCATGACGTTAGAGGGCTGTTCAAAGGCATAATGTCTGGTACGCAACATTTCTAATTAGATGTGACAGCAGGGCACTTACTACTTCCTGAAAGCCTTACCAGCCAAGGCAAACACACACACTACACACACACACACACACACACACACCCTCTTTCTTGCCATCACATAGACACAGAATATCACTCTCACTCTTTCACACACACAATTACACACACACACACACACACACACACAAATATACACATACACACATAAGCACATACACACACAAGCAGACACACACACAGACAGACACACAGACACACAGACACAGACACACACACACACACACACACACACACACACACACAACACACACAGCAGATGGATGAAGACAGAGACTGAACGTGCACACAGTTGTAGGGGATCTAAGTAGGGGGGTGGGGTGTAACAGATTTCGGGACACATCCGTCAGAAGAGTGGAAATTCCCTGGATGCCACCTGTAAGATCACGGAGTGCTCACCCCCCCCCCCCCCCCCCCCCCACCCGCTGCACAGCCCCAACAACGTCAACAGAACAGAAACGCTGGCAACAGTCCAACGAGCACACACACACAGCCACCACCCAGCCCTACGACCATCTGCAGTCGCAGCAGACGAAGAACCGCTAAATCCCTGCGCTTTGAAGCCCATGAAGGGGGGCTCTCCGTCAGAGAGAGACGTCACATCGTGCAGGGCAGAGAGGCTTCGGTGTCACGCCTGCGACCCATCCACCCTAACCCCCCCCCCCCCCCCACACACACACACACACCACTCGCTGGCCTCCTTCTCCTCCTTCTCCCGGCTCCCGAGGTGATGAATCAGAGGGCCAATTAAGGGACCAGTAAAATGGGAATTAGTTTGGGAGCTATTCGTCATGCTCAGCTGACACACCTCACACACACACACACACACACACACCTATCCACCACCCCCATGCCCCAGCCCAAAGCCACTCTTGCAAGAAAAATGTTTCCATAATTCATATGAACACACATTGAGCGTCTGGACCGGAGAGAGAGAGAGAGGAGAGAACAGTAAGGAGGAGGAGGGGGTGACAGAAAGAGAAAGATAGAGAGAGAGAGAGAAGGAGTAAGAGAGGCAGCAGAAGACATGGAAAGACATATTGGGGGTGGGGGGTAAGAAAGACAGAGTAGTAGGGAGAGACAGATGGGTGGGAGAGAAAGGAAGAGAGCAAGAGAATGATAGAGGAGAGAGAGAGAGAGAGAGAGAGAGAGAGAGAGGGGGGGGGGTGAGGATGGAGGGGGTAAGAAAGAGTAGAAGGGAGATGGGTGGGAGAGGAAGGAAGAGACAGATAGAGAGTGATAGAGAGAGACAGAGAGAGGGAAGGAGGAAAACAAGGAGCAATGAGGAAGGGAGAACAGAGAGGGAGAGAAAAGGTGATGCAGTGATGATAGAGGGATGAGCCAGAGAGGAAATAAACAGAGGGATGGGGTGAGAGACAGAGAGAGAGGAAGTGAGAGACAGAGGGGGGGGCGTGCGACGCGATGCGCTGACATTGACGGACAGCTGTGTTTCCTGATGAGGGGCGTCTGTTATGGCTGCCGTCTCCTCCTCCCTGCTGCTGTAATTACAAACTCCACTCATTCATCAGGCCAATCTGCCTCCACACACTCACACACCCTCCCCCCTGCCGTCAGCAAGCCATCACACACACATGCATCCACACATGAGGGCCAAAGTGTGTGTGTGTGTGTGTGTGTGTGTTTGTGTGTGTGGTGCATATCTATCAATGGGTGCTAATGTGTCTTATGGCCTGCGTCTTACATGAAAATCCATCCATCTGTAGGCTTAATTGTATCTATGTGAAACAGTGAAGGGCCTTTCATTAGGTCTTTGTGCCAATAAGATTATATCTATGCAGCGTTCCTACACATTCTTCACCTCAGATCACTGCATTAAGGTGTCTCCAATCACACTGCACACACTGTGCAAACAACTGTGTCTATGAGAGTATTCATGTTTAGCTCTCTACATACAGTATGCACAGCAGCTCTATCTTCTTTGTAAGGGTGTGTGTGTGTGTGTGTGTGTGTGTGTGTGCGTACTGTAGTTCCAGTATTGTGTGTGTTCACATTCACATTGCTATGAATATGTGTATAATTATACTGTATATGTAATGTATGAGTATTCATGCACTGTAGTGTGTGTGAGTGTGTGTGTGTGTGTGTGAGTGTGCGTGTGTTCGCTGTATTTCTGTGTCCACATTGCCATTGCTATGAATATGTGTATATGTATTATATTGTGTATGTAATGTACGAGTATTTGTGGACTGCAGTGTGTGTGTGTGTGTGTGAGTGAGTGAGTGAGTGAGTGAGTGAGTGAGTGAGTGAGTGAGTGAGTGTGTGTGTCTTTACCGAATGGGAGCTGCGGAAGGTGTACATGTGGTAGAGCGCGTGGACGAGCTTCTTGCCGGGGTTGGGGGACATGAGGTCGCAGGGCACCGTCAGGTGCTGCACCATCAGCTCCACCAGGAACGTGCCCAGCTGGACGAGCAGCGTGCTGGGCCACGGCGTGGTGCCGCACAGCAGGGAGGGGCCTGCACTTAGCTCCGCCTCCAGCTCCTCCCACCGCTCCCGGGGCAACACGTTGCTGGTCTAGAGGACACAGAGGACTTCAGATATACTGTATGTGTGTGTGTGTGTGGGGGTCAGGCGACCCTCATACTGTACACTGTTTACATTGTCAACACACTGAGAGGCAGAATGGACTCCTTGTCCTCGAAAGACATTGCACAAAGCGGGATTACTTGGATTTATGCTGAGGACTGCACGGAGCAAAACCAGTAATGGTGCAGATTTGAAGGGGCTTCCAGCTTTTATTCAGAACAGTTATTGAACTCCAAAATTACCCCCTGGCCTGGCTAATGACGTGCCCCCTGGCCTGGGGGGAGGGATATGTGCAGTCGGTGGTACACATTGCAATCAATCGGTTCAGAACTATTAAAAGCATAGGCATACCAACCTTTTCATGATAACCTACCATACCATCACGAGAGGACACTCCGCTTAAAACACCCCTAAACGTTCGTTTTAAAAAAAAATCACTGAGTGGTTACTGGTCTTTAACTATAGCAAGTTTCGCAGCAAAATACAGCTTCTGTCATCTTTTATCAGGGATTTTCGAATTCCTGGAACTACCTTTTCAGATACCTCACAATCGTGTATAAATTTCCACTCTGTATTTGAATCTGAAGATTACACACTCCAGACCACTACCTGGCGACAATGTTCCTATTAGGACTACAAACAAATATAAGCAGGCCCCAGTGTTGCCAGATTGGGCGGGTGCCCGCCCAATTGGGCTTCTTTTATATCGTTCGGCGGGGGAAAATAAGCTGTAGGCGGGTAAATAACATTTTGAGTTCAATGGTTCTCTATGAGAAAAACGTCATCAGGCGTTTTTTGCTGAAGACGGCGGGGTGATTGGGCGGAAATCAGTCAACCCAATCTGGCAACACTGCCAGGCCCCCTTTCCGTTTCTGGTGGCGGAGTAATATCAACGAGCAATGAGTCTTCCTACAGAAAACAATGAGATTTACAAAAATGCCTAATATAACACAACAGAAGTTGAATTTCGCTGCGAAACTTGCTATAGAAGATTGTTGAAGACCAGTAACCACTCGGCTTTTAAAACGGACGTTTAGGGGTGTTATAAGGACAGAATCATCCTGGCTCATAGCGAGCAATGCTGAAGCCATACAGAGAACATTCTAAAGTAGCCAAATTGCTGCAACAGGATTAATCTTTGAGATTTCGGTGTCAACCACTCGTTTGCATCCTAGGCAATACAGAAAACGGGGCTTAAAGTGTAAAACACCAAACTATTCCTGTAAGAGCATTTCAGAAAATCCTGGTGACATACCGGCGTGTCTTGGGCTAGAAGGCTAACGTACGAACTATAGACCCGAGCCAGCTTGTCCACCATTTGATCGTGTGCCTTCTGACGGATGCAGAACTTGTTGTAGACCAGGCCTCCCAGCTCCGTGGCGATAACCGCCAGGGTCTGACCACTGCACGGCAGGTGGGCCAGATTCTAAAGAAGGAAGAGAGAGAGGAAGGAGCATTGATTAGTTGTTGGCAGCTAGGACTCAGCATTTACCTGTGCCAGCTAGCTATTTCTGCTCTACAGCGCATACCAGCTATGAGGTTAATACAGGGGAGCAGTTAATATGGTGTTAATATGAATTTGTTTCTTTTAACTTGCATAAAACACTGTCCTCCGGCTTATACACAATGCGGCTTATATGCGGGAAATTACTGTACATGTACTGTAGCAGAGGAGGGAGAGCAGTTACCCAACCTGGTCTCAAACCCGGGTCAACGGGCCGGTAACAACAAGCCTGTGTCCTCCTGACCAGAACCACCAAAAAGACAGGCTAGAGTAGCTAGTGTGACAGTCATTGCATAGCAGTGCAACACACTATCACACACGCTAGGTACACTTTGCTAACCGTCAGCCGCTGACCAGGCGACAATGACCTTGAGTGACCCCCGCCGCATGGAACACAGCCTCACCTGAAGCATGGCATCCACGTACTCCTCGTCCTCCAGGATGCAGAGGTAGGGATAGAGGCCGATGGCAGTTTTAGTCCGGTGGTGATCGTACATCACCTCCTTGCGATCCTTGAGCGCCTGAAGGAGAACCTTCTGCCAGGTCTCCCGCTGTGATGCCAACAGTGTCCTCTGAAACGAGCGCACACGCACACACACACACACACACACCACCAGTCAGGGCAGACTCAGGCCCAGTCAGCATCTCAGCATGGAGCTACTTTCTCCTGCTATCTGGGTCTGACAATCAACCCTGTGGGCCAAAGCAGCTCAACATTAGACATGGCCTCTCACACTACAAAAGGAGGCACATTAGAATACATTACCATTCAAGACAGTGTGCTGTAAATGTTGTGTGTCCACCTGGGATCGCACTATCGCCCCACTCAGCAGCAGAGGAGGGCCGTAAATGGCAACATAGAGCAGCGCAGGGCAGAGCAGAGCAGAGCAGTGCAGAGCGGAGCAGAGCGCTGACACAACATCGCTACTGATACTGATGACATTTCAAAACTCAAAACTTTCACTCATTTCACCGCCCCCCAGCTGATAGGCCGTATCAGGTAGCTTGTGATGGCACTATTGGTGGATAGCGGTAAGTGATTGTGGGAGAGGTCATGTGGGGGCATTTGTAAATGCGGACTGAGACTGTCTGTCTCTCTGTCTGTGGACGTCGGTCTCGCATTTAGTGTCTGTCTGTTTATTGAGTGTGTGGGTGCATTTGTGTGCAACGCACCCACACACTCAGTGTGTGTGAGTGCGTTACTTAGTGTGTGTGTGTGTGTTGAGAGAAAGAGGAATTGATCATTATGCTCAATATTATTATATTATAATATGTAATTTAATGTTCTGCATAAGGCCCCATATTCCAATGTGTGGTTTAAAACGTTGTCTTTCTCACTAGTGGGTGACTGACACTAGAAGTATGATTCGAATGGCCCTGTATGATATCTGTACTGCTTCTAAACATGGATAATATAAGGCGCCAAGATCATTGCATCTGTTTGCCACAACAGCCATTGATTAGAGTAGACTGAGTGTCTCCTGACTTTGCCGCTGTTATTGTATGACTATCTATCCTTTGCTGTTGGGTACTTAAACCCTACTTGTAACCGGAGGGTTGCCGGTTCGATTCCCGACCAGTCCACGGCTGAACTGCCCTTGAGCAAGGCACCTAACCCCTCACTGCTCCCCGAGTCCCGCTGTTGGTCAGTCAGCTCGCTGCTCTGGGTTAGTGTGTGCTTCACTTCACTGTGTATTCACTGCGTGCTGTGTGTGTTCACTAATTCACGAATTGGGATAAATGCAGAGACCGAATTTCCCTCACAGGATCAAAAAAGTATACACTATACTATATACTATACTATACTAATTCTGTATCACATCAGAGACACATATTCTGGAGTACACTGTGCTTTGTGTGTGCCTCTCTCCTGTACTGTATACAGCTGTAATAAACCCTGTATCTTGATTGTACTTCTTTGTGACTGGATCTCATGTTTCACTTTGGTATACAATATTTTTGACCAACAGTGTGTCTGTGTGTGCGTGTGTGTGTGTGCGTGTGTGTGTGTGTGTGTGTTGTTTCTCACCATCTTGGCCATGTGTGGCGTGACAGGCTTAAGGGCCTCCACGGAGCTGATGGTGATGTTGCTGTTCATCTCCATGTCCAGCTGCTCCTGGAAGCGCTGCTTCAGGTCCTCTGTGCTGAAGGGCAGCTTAGGGTACCGGACGTCCTCCCTCTGGAACAGGAAAAACACACACACCGGCCAACACACTCATTTGGTTTGCACTTTGCACAGACACTGTGGGCTGCAGATCATCCCTTATTCTATGGGGCTACATTTGTTCCAATAACATTTGTAAACGTGTAGAGGGTGATCCACAAAAACACACATACAAATCAAGAAATACTTGATACGAGGTGAATCACTCTCTGCACATTTACAAATATTACTGAAATTTAACTCCATATTAATCTTTTTGGTTTGGACTGACAGCAAGTTCACAATGGTTCCTATGTTATCATGGAGGGAATTAAAAATAGTGCTATAAAAAATAATTCATATACTAGTGCAGTGTTTGGTCTAAGGGCATCTGGTATAAAATGCATGATTACCATACCACACAAAATTAACCAATGGCATGAAGGAATCCATGCTGCTGAAATGCTTCAGCATGCAAGCCTGTGGTCTATGCATACACGACAGGGGTCAAGTCAAGTAGTAGACTTTAGGTTGGCGAAAATTGCTGACAGCTAATTTGTAAGAAGTAGCTAGCCAAGCAAAGGTTTGAGAAGAGACAGGTTCTCACAAGTTCTCAGACATTATGGACAGACATTATGCTATGGAAGAATCTCATAATTGCCCTGGGTCTATACACTCAATGGGAATAGACTGGTCGGCACGATTCGTACAGCAAAAATAAACATGTGAACACTTGTAATGTGTGATTGCACACATTCACATTTCCCTGTTCCATGGTGTTGGCAAGCTTAATGTCCATGTGATTGGACTGAGCACTCATGCGACATCAAGAACACGCATTTGCATGCGTGTACATGTGTGTGTGTGTGTGTACGTGTGTGTGTGTGTGAGAGAGAGAGAGAGACAGAGAGAGACAGAGAGAGACAGAGAGAGAGAGACAGAGAGAGACAGAGAGAGAGAGAGAGAGACAGAGAGAGAGAGAGAGAGAGAGAGAGAGAGACAGAGAGAGACAGAGAGAGAGAGAGAGAGAGAGAGAGAGAGAGAGAGAGAGAGAGAGAAAGAGACAGAGAGAGAGAGAGAGAGAGAGAGAGAGAGCACACGCATGTATGCCCCCTGCACGTTTCCATTCGCGGATGCGGATGGAATAACAAGCTCAGCTCAGTGTAACGGCACCGTGGCTCTCGGTCCGTCGGCCGGCCGGGTCAACGTTGGCTGAGAAAACAGAGCGGCCGTGTGGAGAAAGCGCCTACTAAGCCTTTAATCATCCCATTGAGGTTCTGTAAATACGGCGAGGCCTGTGGCTAATTACCCAGTGACACTTCTCAGCTCCACACTCCAGACTAGACGGAAGAGGAGGGGTATAAAACGAGGGGACTTTTTTTTTTCAACAGTGGTCCACTCAGTCAAATCAACGCCACTTCACCAGCTCATTTGTACTCATGGCAGGGACAAAAATAGGCCACGCTGTATAAATATGGATTTCGAAACCAAGCAGCAGGGCGACGGAGACGTGCCGGGAGTTCTGGATTATTCAGATTCTGTTGGGGCCGCAGAAGAAAAGATGCAACCACCAGTTCATGAACTTGCATGTTGCATGGAGGATCTGAATGGATGGATGTAGCTACAACGAAAAGCATAAACTACTGTAGAATTAGGATGCATTCTGATTCACCATAACAATTGGTGTTATCAATGTTTACGAATAAAGACGTATGAAAAATGTATGTGCTGTAGCATTCTTTTACATCTATACATCCACCTATATATCCATCTCTCTCCCTCCCAGTCTTTTTGGGTGTGTGTGTGTGTGTGTGTATTCACAGTAGAAACGAGAAGAGATCCTGACCGGATCTTATTATGCCCACCCAGACGCACTCTGATGGGAACACAGTTTGCATTAGGGTCCACTAACGGCGACTGATCCAGAACCCCAATTAATTGCCGGAGGATGCTTGAATTATGTACCACCCGCTTCGCTGTGCCCAATTAAAAGAAAATGAGCTTTTTTACAGTGGTGTGCCGGGCCTCGCTCTGACGCGCATTAAAGCGGTGGCCGAGAGCCAAGACGCAGGCGGCTCAGACCGCGCATTACAAACACTGCGTATATCACACAAGCAGCTTGCTAAGTGGGCCGAGGTCCTCGTTAATACCTATCGGCATGCTTTCGCGTGCCTGCGTTTACTGCCGAGCGGAGGACGTTTTAGGGGCCCGCGAGGACATCTGCACATTGTCAGGAGACACTGTAAAAAAAGCGGGAGCGGAGGGGGTGGAGGTGGAGAGTTTGTGGAGGTGATGAGGGGGGTGGGACGGACTTTAGTGCCCCGCGGAAACAACGTTGCGAGACTGGGCTTCAACTCTGGCCACAAGCGAGTTCGGTTGTGGCCAATGGCCAAAGCAAACGAAAGGTTAGGTGGCAGATAAATCATCTGGGCAATAACTGCTGTGAGACAGCGCCGGCCAGGGATAAGACTCTGAGGTGTGTGTGTGTGTGTGTGTGTGTGTGTGTGTGTGTGTGTGTGTGTGTGTGTGTGTGTGTTTGTGGTGGTATGGGGCTGCCACTGTGCCCTTGCACATCCCTAGACTGATAAACACAGAGGCACTGGGCATCTACTAGAACATTCCGTGCTGCCAGGAACGAGGATGAAGTGTGTGTGTGTGTGTGTGTGTGTGTGTGTGTGTGTGTGTGTGTGTGTGTGTGTGTTGTTTGAGAATGCGTGTGTCATGTACGTGGCAGTGCATGCAGCCGCGTCTGTGTCTGTGAGTACAGTGTGTGTGCATGCCTGCAAGTAACTTCCCTAGTGTGAGTGAGTGTGTGCGGGTGTGCATGTGTGCGTGTGTGTGTGTGTGCGTGTGTGCGCGTGTGTGTGTGTCTGTGCGTGCGTCTGTGTGCGTCTGTGTGTGCGCGCGTGCGTTTTAGACCTGGTGTGCATGTGTAGAAAGCATGTCAGCTGTCAGTGTGACCCGGGCCAGTAAAGGTCAACCGTAGGAGCGGTGGGTGGGTGGGTGGGAGGATGAGCAGGCAGCGGGCAGACGTGCGCTGCATAGCTATGAGCAGCACCCCCAGAGCAAACAGCTGGGACGCCCGCCTCTACCCCCCCCCCGCCCCCTAATCCCCCTCCCCCTGCCCCAGAGCCTGGCATGCCAACGCTCCCCTGTGCCACCTCCAGCTCCTGTGGGGCCAGGCCAGGCTTATCACAGCCCAGAGCAGCACAGCGCAGCGCAGCACTGGGATGGGCCAGGCTGGCCAGGCTAATAGGTAGTCAGCGCTGCCAGCCACCTGAAAATGCATGAAGAGGAAACTAGGCCACCACGCCACACTCTCCTCAAGCACTTCCTCTTCTATTTGCTTCATTTACTGGTGTGCTTGGGTAAGCATCTCTAAATGTGCGAGATTCGGCCAAAGGCCAGCGGCTTCCTTCACTTGCAGCCATTCTGCGACAGCGCCCTTTTCAAAGCACAGGACATGAGATTACCCTCATGAAATACCTCACACCCACAACTCATCATCACGGAGAAAAGCCAGACATGACAGAAAACGAGCCAAAGAGCCAGTAACTCTTATTAAGGATTATCTGGCTAATCTGCTCACAAGACCAGTGCAAATCCCACAGTGCCAAGAAAACAGTCATCCTCAGTGAGAACAGAAAGATCGGAGGTCTAAATCACCCACTCTTAGACCACTGCATTCATTATAAAACCTGCTCTCGTTTCAAAGTTTCCAGGCCAGAAATCTATCACTCCTGTCAGCAGCAGCAGTGGTTTTACCAAGCCAGACAAACTGTGGACTAATAGTCTGCCTTGACTGATTTAGGATGCAAACATACAAATATGAGAAGTACTTTTACAAATGTATGCTGTGGAACCCTTCCGATAAATCATTACAAAAGGGGTTGGGTGGGGGAGGGGAGCTGGAGGGCGTGTGGGGTGGAGTACTGTGGAGAATGCAAGGAACATCATTACACCTTGAGCTGGGACACTGTGTATCCCTAGCGGTGGAGAAAGGCTTCTGTAAAAAGCTCTGTCTCGCACTCTCTGTCTCCGTCTGTAACAGTCTCAGCTGTGTTCTCTCTCTGCTCCAAGGCTGCACTAACTGGGACAGAAACTCAATGCACAAGCCTAATCTCTCTCGAACGGAAGCCTCCGAATCAAACAAAGCCCACCAGATTTGGAGGCTAGCGAACAAACACACATAATGTGCGCTATCTAGAGACGGAGACAGATCTGTCTTTGCTTCTTTTTGACAGTTTTCTGGGAGAGGACGAGATTTGGATAATACAACCACCGAAGTATACAAAAGTATCTCCAAGTATCTCCATGCACCTTTTTGATAACCTGGGTGTTCCCATCCTCCCTTACACAGCGATTTCATTGACGCTGCTAAGGCAGTCTGGAAACTACCGCTTTAATTTTTGCCTGAGATAGGGGATCAATCACAGAACAAGGGGGAAAGCAAGACCATGATGAGCTATGCACAGACGCATTTGATAGACATCCGTGGCGCCCAATGCACGGATCTGGGCATTTTTTTCAAATACGAGAAAATTAACGTCTGGTTGCCGGACCACGTCTCATTTGAGAAGTGGTAGGCGCTAGCCAGGCTACCTTTTTTGAGGTACCTGCTACAGAAAAGAGTAGGCTGGGTAAACCCTGCCTGACCTGCCGGTGATTTGGACTTCGCCCTGCAGCTCAGGTTGGAAACCTGCACATCTGTCTCTCCTAGTTGAGTCATCTGAACTATGCCCATTAATCACACCTCTTGTGCAGTAGAAATACAGCGCAGACTCCCTAGACGAATGCTCAATCTTAAAAGATTGAGTTTAGCACGGTGATAGCCAGACTAGGGTTTTTTTTTTTTTTAAAGTATATTTTTTCGGCCTTTTCGCCTTTATTAGAATAGGACAGTGAAGAGGTAGACAGGAAACAAGTGGGAGAGAGAGATGGGGCGGGATTGGGATATGACCGCAGGTCGGATTCGAACCTGGGTCCCCGTGGGCACTCGGACCCGTAAATGGTACGGACGCTGTAGCCTGCTGCGCCACAGCGCCCCCCGCCAGACTAGGGTTAAGAGGGCCCTTACCTCTCTGTAAAACTCCTGGACGAGCGGCGAGGAGCAGACCTCCCGGTCCGAGGGGCTGTTGGGCTGAAAGTCGGGTCTGACGACGCGGACAGCCTTCACCACCATGTCTCTCTCGTCCTGCCGGAAGGCCGTCCGCTGGAGGAGCTCTTTGACGGTCATGCCGTCCTGCTCCATCTTCTGCAGGCACCTGCGGAGGAGACAGAGAAGGGGTGAGGGAAGTGAATTCATGCCTACGTCACGTCCACGTTCGTCAAAAACTACAACAAACTACAAATCATGGTTCCACTCCAACACGTTGTTGGCCTTTGCCTTTGTTAGAGAGTGAGCATCACTTTTGGTCTGAGCAAAAACTCACTTTTGAATCTTTCCTCTCAACAGGGGAGCTACAGCAGGCACGTGGCGGCAGCGTTCCGTTCACTATAATCGATGGAAGTAGCTACACCGGACGCGACAGTGGGGCGCACGTTTGAAAAAAACAGACCCGTTTTCTAAAATGGATTTTACTCGTTGCGAACGGAACGCTTCAGTTGCAGCTCCCCACTATGAGTAGATCGGCATTTCTGATTTGACGGTTTTGAAGATCTGAGCTAAAGAGGAGTGTGGGAATGCTTTGTCAGGACTCGTAGTAAAGAGCTTGAGATTCCATACAGTAATTTCCCGCATATAAGCCGCATTAGAATAAACAAAACCATATTAACAACATATTAACTGCCCCCCTGTATTAACCTCATAGCTGAAGAAATGTTGCAAAATCAATGTATAAGCCGCGGCTAATAGTCGGGAAATGACGGGTATTGGCCACGCAGCGCTCGTGTGCAGTGTCTCCTAGTGCTCCGGGGCATTGTGGGGACACCTCTCGCCGCGCTACACACCACTGTGAATGTCACGTCGGCCACGGACAGATGGTCGTGGGAACGGAGCGGCGTGTGTATTATAATGAAACCGCCCGGCGACGCCATCACCCGTCACTGTTGGCCGGACCGCTTTTCTCGGGGGGGGGGGGGGGGGGGGTGGGCGGAATACTGATGGCGCTGTAGCCACGGTGACGCGGCGTGGCGTGGCGCGGGCAGAGGGAGCGGCGAGCCCCCCCGGCTCGTTGGCAGAGACGCAGAACAAAGCAGAGGTAGGGCGGCGTAAGACAATACTGAGGGCTCAGGAGCACAGGGGAGGTATCTATCATTTACGAGGCCACTTCGGGTGCCTGCCCGTCCTCCCTAAGTGCCGCGCTCCGTAATGCTCCAGTCGGCTCTCTGACCGTGTGCCGGGGCAGCTACGGGATGCTCTTTGTCACATCCGAAGCAGGGAACAGACTTTGACAGTTTCCAAAGCAACAGGGTGTTTGTGTGCGTGTGTGTATGTGTGAGTGTGTGTGAGCGAGAAAGAGGCGTTTCCTAGCTGGTGGGTTGTGTTAGGTTGTGTGTGGCCACACTGCCCTCTACAGGATGCAAGAGGAACTGCAGGCCATCACGGGCAGAGAGACGAGAGAGAGGCTCAAGCCTGGGGAGCTGAGTAAGCCGCCTTGTCAGCCCTCTGAGCCTCGGCGCAAGACTATGATTAAAGAACTATCACATAATTGCTTTCTAAAGTCAGCGCGTGCTAATGCCGGCACACTCCCGCTGATACAAATACAATTAACAGGGGTGTGTGTGTGTGTGTGTGGGCGGGGGGGTTCTGGACTATTGGGACCCATTCATACACAGGATCCAATAGTCCATAAAATGTTTGCTCCCCTGAGTAACTCCTAGCTGAGTAAATAGTCATCTGCTTAAAAGTAAATGAGACAGCACTCAGGCTGAGCCAGAGAGAGAAAGAGGGAGGACGAAAAGCGACAGTGAGGGAGAGAGAGAGAAAAAAGAGAGGGAGGAAGAGAAAGACAGAGAAGGAGAGAGGAAGACAGAGAGAGAGAGAGAGAGAAAGAGAAGAGAAGCTGAGAGGAGAGGAGAAAGACACAGAACAGACAGTAGCTGACGATCGTAGTTGGCAGCCATGAGCATGTTGGCAGCTGCAGCACTCTGGAGGTGCCTCTCACGCAGCGTTTATACGTCCTCCCTCGCTCCTCGGGACTTGATCCTCACTGATCTACATAAAGAATGTCTATCCCTTCTTCTATCTTTCTTTATGTAGATCAGTGAGGATCGAGGCCCGAGGAGTGAGGGAGGACGTATAAACGCTGCATGAGAGGCACTCTGGGTAAGAGGTACAGTGGAGAGAAAGAGAGGACGATAAGTGCGCGGGGTCGTGCGACGCTAACACCCTGCCATGCTCCTGGGGATACTGTAGCGCTCATGTTCAGGACGACAGAGTCACTCATATCGCTTTACGCCAATCGACTGGCTGCCTGGCCCCCCTATTTGTCATTGGACTATCGAGCACTGACATTTGCGTGTGTGTGTGTGTGTGTGTCAGAAAGAAGACACGTAGGATGGCATCTCAATTCGATGTGGGGCTGCTCGCTAAATCTACTAACAATGTGTCGTCACATTACTGAAAGCTCAGCATGTGGAAATCATGTTTAGGCTTATGCAACAGAGATAGTTGTACACACATTTGAAGCTGACAGAATAATACTGTATAAAGGTATGAATAGCGAAAGGCTAAACATTTAAAGCTTTTTACATGTTCTGTTCTTCAACAGTCATACTCTGGTATCTTTCTATTTAGGAATGTTCTTCTTCACAAAGGACAAACGGTGCATCCTGAAGTTCATCAGCACCAACAAAACAAGCCAACACAGCCAAGCAGGAAGCAGGACACCCTGAGGAACGCTTCTACATATTCAAACTCTGTAGTGCACTCTAGTGGTCATTTCAGTCACCTACACCACATCAGCAAGTCACTACTGAAGGGCTGGAAGGAATTCAACTTTACTTTGTGAATGTCTATGTGAGCTCTGTACAAACCTACACCACTTTATCAGCTACATTAGTGTAAAGCAATCAACACAAGCAGAGGAGAACATCTATGCACAAGATGATGTATTCAAGAATCTGCTACATCTAAAAACCGAGAAAGATGTTTTTTGGGCATAAAAATACTTTTTAAAAATAATAATAATAATAATAATAATAATAATAATAACTAGAAAAGCACTCAGAGAGCACCAAGCGAAAACATAACCGTCTCCTGGATCCAGACAGTGATACGGATCACTCCCAAAATGTAATAATTTCTTCCTTGGGCCTTTACAGACCTTCCCTAAAAATGTCATCGAAATCCATCAATAATGCTTTGAGTTATCTTGCAAGCAAACAAACAAGCAAACAAACAAGCAAACAAACAGACAAACAAACCCCAATGAAAACATAACCTCCTTGGCGGAGTTAATAAATGTGTGTGAATAGCTTAGATACAGTATACATAGGATGAGTGACATTTGATTTGGCAATGACAGACACAATCCACAATTATCGACCACAATTACATCTCTCGCCCTAGAACATCCCAAATGTCCCAGAGGTCATCACCTCATGCGTAATAAGAAGCGTCAACTGTAATGAATGGGCTGCAAACCACAGATCCTTGCTGTGGTGTGGGTCATTCCATAGTCCACCTTTGCCTTGATACATCGTCACAGGCATAAACAGGGACAACTCACAAAAAATGTTCCAGAGGTCATCATCTAATGTATAATAAGAAGTACAAAAACAAACAGATATTTTGGGTAAAGGAAACAGGCTAGCCGTCATGGTTAAGAAAAAGCCTAAACACTCTTGAGCTCTTCTAATTGGTCAAATCAGTTTCATGTTCTCTCAAGCACACAATGCACATGACCTATTTATTCCCTCCGCCAGGGGTTTGTCTGTTTGTTAGCAAGAGAACTCAAAAACATATACCAGGCTTGTGTAAAATTCAGAATTGAATTGAGAATGACTCCTAAATTCCAAATTGAATTTGAATTGAGGTCAAAAACAGGATGCAGAATTACAATTCAAATTTGAATTATAGGAAGTAGAATTGTATATGAATTTAATTGAATTTCATCATTTAAGAGTAGTGTTTAACAATGAAGTCTCACAGAATATGTCAGATATTTTCGTAACAAACCACACAACTTATGATTGAAAACAGTAATCAATTACATTTCCAAAGTAACCTTCCCAAAACTGAATGTACGTGAGATTCTACACATTCTTCCTGTTATGTGACTGGAATTGTTTTGAATTGCCATGAATTGAATTCCTCTTCCCGTCATTCCAATTCAAATTCAACTTCCTGTGGGGTGGGGCCAATTCAATTCAAATTCCAATTCATGAATTGAATGGAGGCCAATTGTAAAATTCGGAATTGTGCACAAGCCTTATACAGTATGTATATGTGCGTGTGTGTGCGTGTGCGTGTGCGTGTGCGTGTGCGTGTTAGTGTGTGTGTTTGTGTGTGATCTTATATCTTATTGATCATTCTAATCTTGATGACTACGGTGTACCGCTCTTGGAAATGAAATCAAAAATCCAATATCTCAACAATCTATCTAATCAGCCAAGTCAAAATACCGTCAATGGTTTCCTGAGCTTTTAATCTCTCAGTCTAGGCAGGGCAATGAACATTTCTCATGTTGAGATGAACCTGTATCTCTCAGCTGAAATGCCATAAAGACACACTTTTTGTCCTTGGGAGGGTCTAGTGAAGCTGGGAGCAACTGGTCTTATTTATTCATCTATTTTCAAATCTACACTGGTTTACATCTTCCACTCAGAAAAACCACAAAGTATTCAGCAAATCACACACTAAACTCAAATGAACCAGCAGATCTGCCTGCCCTGTTATGACCTCTCCTGTTTGCATTCAGATCAACTTCCTGGAACTGTAACCGCATCACAGACATGGGTTTTGGCACACGCTCGCTGTGTGCCCTCTGCATTTGTATGAAGCACTTTTGAGATAATGACAATGAATACATGCAAATACTCGTTTGAGCCAGTGCTACCAAGAGCAGACTCTCTTCCCATAACACAGTTTATTGACAGCACAAACCAGGTTGTGGTTTATCATGCTTTCTGGATATATAGCTCTGGAAAAAGTAAAGGGACCACTGCACATTTTTCTAATGTCATCCTACAGTTGCTGAGTGACATTCAAATGAGTTGACGGTCATACATAAAATTAAGAGACCACTGCAAATTTGAATATGACCGTCAACTCATTCGAATGTCACCCAGAAACTGTAGGATGACATCAGAAAAGAGCTGTATTTATCAAGCCACAGTTTACTGAGCAGCTGCGAAAAAACTGTGGACCAACTAGGGGTGTCATCAGAGAGGGTTAAATCGGAGCGAGAGGCGCAAACGTTCGACAATTTCCGCATTCTGTTTTCGCAAAGGGGAGGGGGGCGAAATCCCCCTTTAAGCAGACCTAGAAAGTGATGTTACATTTGAACTGAACTGCTTGCCGATCGATATCCCACTATGACGTCTTTGCTTAAGCAGACAGGAACTGTTCGAATTTTGCTTCCATAGAGATGCATTATGTTGCTCTATCTTGTCAGTAATGAAGGATCTTTGGTGTCATCATCACCTACTGTACCAATCTGTTGCTGTTGTGTTGTTGTGCAACAGCAATGAACTGAGCCAGTAGAACTATCCACGATATTCTGCAGCCAACAATGGGGGTCGCCACGACACCGAAAACTATTTCCGGCGAAGCTGCGTTGTATCTATTTTAACGTGACGGTTGACAGTGCTTAACATATCATAACGCATATAAAAGTAAACTTTTCTATTTTATATCGGTTATATATGATGTGGTATATCCATGCCAAGGTCAGAATTGTCAACATTCCGAAAGAAATCTAAGTTGAAGCTCTGTTCTAGAATATTTGATCGTAACCATCATAACGATACATATTTCCGGGTTAAGGATTAAGGTGAATAGCACATGCATAAGTGACTATCTGCTTGCTAGCTAGCTTGTATGATATACTATAGGGTCTTACCTGTTGATGGAAATGGGAGAAGTGTCGGAGTTTCGCCCCATGCACTCCAGAGCAGCTGAGTAGGAACTGAGATTTGGCTTGAGACCAATTTCCTCTAACTGAGCAAAAATGTGCCCGATATGGTGAGCACAACCCTTCCATTGGCACAGAAAAGAGAAAACATAAAACACCATTCACTATCTGTCAGGCAGTCGGCCTGCTTGATAATGACATAACATCATCATAACATCATAACAGTTCACATAACATAACATAACATAATATCATAACAGGAATGATGACTGTGGTATGGTATGTGTTCAGTCATCCAGAAAGCATGGGTCTAAATGCTTTGAGTACATAGATTGATCACTAAAGGTTGAAATGTACAGGAATGATCATCATCATCTAATCATTTAGAAATTCAAAACTGGCAAATCAACAACAGCAGTGTGAGTGGGACTCACTCTTTTAGCCCAGACTCTCAGCATGATGTTGTAGGCACTAATGGACAGACAATCCCGCTTCCGGTGATGGGCGTCCAAACAGCGTTGAGCGCGGTTGACCTCACCGATGAACACACACGTCTCTAGGAAGCAATTCAGGCTGAGGTGTACTTCCCCATAGCGATTCCTCTCACGGTCTTCTAGAAGCTTGTAGTCGAGAGAGGCAGGCTGGTTCACCTGCTGATCCAGCGCCTCCACTTCAAATGGCTCAGCTGAGATGTTTAGATCTAGCTCAGCATCCCAAGATGGCATCTCCTGAACAGCATCAGCAGGTCTGGGAGACTTTTGCTTCTTAGTCTTAGCCTGTTTCTGTTTTTGAGTGGTTGAGATAGTCTTTTTTGTTGTGCCTGGCTGCATCAGGCTGAGATCTTTTTCCCAATCTAGCTCAGCCTCCCAAGATGGCATCTCCTGAACAGCATCAGCAGGTCTGGGAGACTTTTGCTTCTTAGTCTTAGCCTGTTTCTGTTTTTGTGTGGTTGAGATGGCCTTTTTTGTTGTGCCTGGCTGCATCAGGCTGAGATCTTTTTCCCAATCTAGCTCAGCCTCCCAAGATGGCATCTCCTGAACAGCATCAGCAGGTCTGGGAGACTTTTGCTTCTTAGTCTTAGCCTGTTTCTGTTTTTGTGTGGTTGAGATGGCCTTTTTTGTTGTGCCTGGCTGCATCAGGCTGAGATCTTTTTCCCAATCTAGCTCAGCCTCCCAAGATGGCATCTCCTGAACAGCATCAGCAGGTCTGGGAGACTTTTGCTTCTTAGTCTTAGCCTGTTTCTGTTTTTGAGTGGTTGAGATGGCCTTTTTTGTTGTGCCTGGCTGCATCAGGCTGAGATCTTTTTCCCAATCTAGCTCAGCCTCCCAAAATGGCATCTCCTGAACAGCATCAGCAGGTCTGGGAGACTTTTGCTTCTTAGTCTTAGCCTGTTTCTGATTTTGTGTGGTTGAGATGGCCTTTTTTGATTGAGTTATTTCCGCCTTTTTCGTCTCCCTTTCCATAAACTTCAGTCGGTGGTTCAGTTTCTCCTTTTTAATCATCTCTTCAGTTTCCAACCTCTGCTTCCAGGACCGTTTTTCTTTTTTCGGTGCGGAGGGTTCTCCTGGGTCCTTGCTCTTGGGCTGGCCTGCTTTGGGCATCTCACCCTTTTCTCCGGACACATTTTTTCTACCTTTAGATGAGGCAGTGCCTCTACCAGTCTTTGGTAGTTGGAGAAATTGTACATTTGAGATATCTAAAACAACATCAGATTGTAGCTGCTGAATCCTGGCTTCAAGAACTGTAGAGGAGAAAGAGAATCTTATTGCCTGTTCAGTATAAAAGCACATACCTACACACCCTACACACACACACACACACACACACACACACACACACACACACACACACACACACACACACACACACACACACACACACACACACCAGGCCAATTGCCCTTCCAACTTATCAAGTCGTGAAATTAAGTTGCCACCACAGGCGATGGTGCAGTTATGGGTTCACCAGCACCAGCAAACACATATCTTACCATCCAGAAGCTGATGCTGTTGCCTCATACGCGTCTTCCCTTCTTCTTTCTTCGGAATCAGAACGGAATAGCGCCGTCGACAAACCAAAGTGGTGTCTACAGAGTTCAAAAACAGATATTGAAAACACCCCACAGGAACAACGAAACGACAAGACGAGTCTGCTCAAAAACGAACTTCATGCATGTAAGCCTACAATGTTATGAGCCATGACCGTTACAGCAGTAGGTGTAACCTACACGCGTACAGGCCGAGAAGGTTACAGCATTTATTAACATTTCAACGAGTGTTTATTATTATCATTCTTACTATTGTTCTCACTGCAGACAAACAAATCTATGGCAAAAACACGACATTGAACTCTTTGCGGTACAGTTGCTTTCGAATGCTTGTAATGTAACGTTATGAAAGCATGTATGTAAGTTTACTTACCTGTGAGTGGTTTTTCAAAGTTATTCCAAATTCTGAGATATGAGCGACAGTGGTTGGCATTGAGCACACGACGCGCAACTTTATCAACGACCAAGCCGCTTGTTAGACACTTTGGAAAGGCACATAATCTCAAGAGTGACATGTTGACATGATACTTCACAATAACCGCACTATCCCTCACAGTAGGCCGCCATTTCGTTCCAGACTAGACCAATCGCATACCGATACATCGAAATGCCTTAGGCTAGATTGAACGAACGCAGAAATGTCGAACGAAGCAAGGCGTGTTCAGTAAAGTCAAGTTGAAAATCATACACAGACGAATGATAAATAATAGCATGTTTATGCATTTTATTCGTAAGCTTTAAGTCATGTATTGTCCATTCTCCACTTAGGTGACTCTGGTGACATGTTAATGTCTCTCGAAGATTTCACTCGTTTACAAATTATGCTGTGTCCAATTCTTTAAAACGGATAGAGTATACATTTACACGTTGTGTTTATCAATTAAAACTGATTCAGTGGGCGCTTACACTAGGGGCTATAGCCTACAATTCCGCTAGATGGCAGTATTTCTCCTTTAGAGCAAACTACACAGACAATCGCCATCCAGTTGCCCTCAGGCTATGTGAAGGAAGATCGTCTACTGTTAGTGATATTATATTGGAATTTCTCGTCAAGGCTTCAACATCAGCCTAATTCATAACATGAAAACTGCACAGGGACAGCAAGTGTGATGAGTGTATTCTCCATTATCCAAACAGCTTTGGTTTTCAATCAAATTGAATGACGAAAATGGGCAACAAGGTGATATTGGGACATACGGATGATCACTGCTATATTAAATAAATTCCATGATTCTTGCAAATGGCTTTGATAAATATATATCTGATCTGAACAGTCAATCAAATTACAGTAGGCTAATCCTTATTCATGATAATTAGTAGTTTATGGCTTGAACTGAAAAATGTGTATTAGATTAATCAGACTGTTCCCTGAAGGCCTAGTGTCACCATGAAATCCCGGACTAAGACATAGATTACCTATCAATAAATGCACCGCCCCTCTCCAAATGTCCTTAGGCTAATAGGCCTACCGATATGACAGTATAAATATATTGATAATATTACTCACACATTGTTTAAGCTTTTGAAAAGTTAGACATTTAGCCTAATAATCAACAGGGTTCCATCCAGGTCTACTTCTTTAAAGAATCGTCTGTGCCACTTGTATAACTTTTATTGTGAACTCCAATACCACAGGCACAAGGTGCACTATGTAGGATATTACGTGTGCTGTTAGTTAAGTTATCTTATTTGCATTTTAGTGTCTAATGTTAATGTACACATATACCCAGTCAGGAAATATAAAAAACCTCTTTGTTCATAGAGAAAATCATTCCTAGACTCAGCAAACTTCTATCCTACATAAAGCTAACGTTGCTCAAAATCAAAATGAAATTAGAATGAATGTAGAGTAAAAAAAAAAAAAAAATCAGACCTTTTAAAGTGTACAAATTGACTCTTTAAAGTTTAACATCAGTACTAAATCAAATCTAAGTAGTAGCTAGGTGCCAAGTTCACTTTAACAGTGTGCGAGAGTTCACAACTTCCCTCTCCCCTAAATCCTCCCTGCCTCCAGGAGCTGACGCTTAAGTGTTACCTAAGAGGTCACGGCGTGTGATAGAGAGGGCCGCACTGGGCATTGGCTCTCCTCAGCTCCGCTCAAGGGTGGCGTGGAGATCAGAGTGACCCTGGGGCTAGGGGTGTCCTTTTGCGCCGATGTAGGTGAGGATCAGAAGGTGTTTGTTGCCACGGTTCACAAGCCGGGGGCCCCCTCGACAGCCTTGTTTGATGTGGCTGCAAGCCTCTGTCGGCGGCGAGCTCTTTGCGGCGGTGTGACAGTCATTGCCGGGTGAGTGACTGTCAATGAACAGGCCAACAAAAGGGGAGAAGACAGCCATTCAGGCCCGCTGATAATGGCCAGGCCAGGACAAGACTGCCATTCTCACACACTTTGATCACTGGGAGACGTGTACACACCTATGTGGGGGTCACTTATTTGTTTTACAGATGGGCACATTTTTTGGTGTGTGTGTGTGTGTGTGTGTGTGTGTGTGTGTGTGTGTGTGGTGGGGGGGGGGGGGATTCACCTGGGCCGGAGGTTTTGTTTATGAAACACTCACGTTGGCAAATGGGTTTAGCATGTGTGCAGCCACTCTCCAGTGGAATGAATGGAGAGAGACAAAAAGAGAGCGATTTCAGGGTTGGCTAATTTGTCATGTTGAGAAACATAGTATTTTCCAGATGATGTTGATCGCATTATTCCAGCATATGCAACATTTTTCCTAACAATTAACATAAAGTCATGTTTGGTTTGGACCATTGTTATGTAACATATATTTTTGAAACATGAAAAGTGAAGTAAAGATGGCATTAATGTAAGGACTGATGCCCTGTATCATGGAAATGATCTATTGAATCAACACTACATTTAGGACACTGTAAAAAAACAACAGTATTTAATTTTCTCACAAATTACACAAATACTTGAGAAAAGCTTTGTTATACATTTTTACAGGTAGAACAAAAGTGCAAAAATGCTTCGGACACTACTGCTCACTTAAATCATTGAGTGTATCATAGTTTCTGAATATACATTATAGTTCTTAGAAATATGATTCCAGAAATCATCCTATTTAAAGATATCATCCTTTCAGAAATCAGCACTGTTTGGGTTACATAGATGAGATTAGCCCAAATGAGATTCAGTTACTGCTGGCCACGGAGGTCAGTGTGCTGTGGATTCTGTGCTAACACCTGACAGCCAGGGCGGGCGAGGAGGGTTGGTGGGGGGTGGTTTGTTCCATTCTCTGTCCATCACAGTACACCAGCATGTGTCTCTGCTAGAGGACACAACAGATCAGAGGTGTGGGACACCTGCGCGCCCCTAATCCTGACCATGAATACAGCCACAGTGCTGCCACAGCCACAGCACTGCTTCCCTTTAATACGGGAGAAGATGTGAGTTTCAGTGTGCGGTGTATTAGTTTGTGGTGTGTGTGTGTGTGTGTGTGTGTGTGTGTGTGTGTGCGGTGTTTCAGTTTGTGATTTCTTAGTGTGTTGTGCTTTAGTGTGTGGTGTGTGTGTGTGTGTGTGTGTGTGTGTGTGTGTGGTTTTTCAGTGCGCGGTAGTGGTTTCTTGCTTGATGCGAGTAAGACCACATCTGAATGTTTGATCTGGTCCCACTTTATCGGCGGGCAGATAATCTCGGGTTCTGTGTGATTGATGTGAGTTGTCTGCATGATGAACTACATCCGTATGATTTATCGCCGCCTGTCAACATCTGCCGATTCTTCAAAAAAAGAGTTGCTATACGGCCGGACCACTGTATCGGTGTGAAATCTGTATTTGGTGTGCAGAGGGGACAAGCGGAGATGGGGCATCTTTCAGAAACCGGCAACTTATCAGACGGATGCTGCTCTTATCTCCTCACTGGCCCACAAAGGACAATGGTCACGAAAGAAGGATATGCAAACGTACTGCGCTCGGACTCGATGCTCACAGACGGCCCACGACCATGGCAGCGGTTGAGTGGCCAGTCCCGATTTAGAAACGGATGTTTACATAGACTGGGGTAGATAGTAGGCACCTGCACTAGAAGGAACTGGCGCACACTGTGCTGCTCAACATCAAGAGTCTGTTGCACACATCACATTGCATCACATTTTGGAAAGAGTCACCACAAACACTGTACATCCCACTTTATTTACACAGGAACACGTGTATCGTATGTATGCATGTACTGTATGTATATGTATGCATTGATGTGTGTGTTTGTGTGTGTGTGTGTGTGCGCATGTCTGTGTGTGTATATGTGTGTGTGTGTGTGTGTGTGTGTGTGTGTGTCTGTCTGTCTGTCTGTCTGTCTGTCTGTCTGTCTGTCTGTCTGTCTGTCTGTGTGTTTGTGTATTCATTATTTATTTGATGACATTATACATTGCATTAAATTGTTAAAGTGTCGCTATGCACTGTACATTCTACATTTCCAAATGGTGAGAGTCATTAGACTAAAGAAAAGCTCTACATGTGCAACATAAGTATCAGCAGGCAGGGAATACCAGTGGGGAGGAACAAAACCCCTTAAAAGAAATTTGGGAGTGAGTCAGAGAGTTAGCAAGAGAGAGAAAACAATTAATAATGGGAGCTATCACAGAGGGTTTGCCAGTGCTAAGAGGGAGGTCGAGTTTCAGGCCCTTTTGAAGACTTTGATGGTACAAAACGGGCTTCATTACAGAGATATTATCTCCATTCATACACTTACAGAGCCGCTCGGCTCCCTGCTGGGAAAGATTAGGTTCCTTCGCTTGTGAACATCCTCGTCTCTCTCTCTCTCTCTCTCTCTCTCTCTCTCTCTCTCTCTCTTTCTCTCTCTCTCCTGCCCGGCCACACCGATTTCCCAGTGCAGGGGGACGCACCCAGATGGAGGGTATCAACGTGGGAGCGAACTGAAAGCTCCACGGAGGTAGACGGTGGGAGCCATTGAAGGGTGTTAAGACTCCCAACAAGCGAGTTCTTTTTGTGTGCGTGTGTGAGTCTCTGTGTGTGTGTGTGTGTGTGTGAGCGAGGGGCTCTGTGTGTGTGAGTGTGTATGTGTGTGTGTGGAGAGAGAGAGAGAGAGAGAGAGATTCTGTTTGTGTGTGTGTGTGTGTGTGAGAGAGAGAGAGAGAGAGAGAGAGAGATTCTCTGTGTGTGTGTGTGTGTGTGTGTGTGTGTGTGTGTGTGCGTATGGGGATAAAGTCCTGTGGTTAAATACCAGAAGGGTGTTGGGTGCAGCGTGTTGTGTGATGTCCGATAATGGAAAACATTCTATACGCCACTTGTAATGGCGCAAGATCCCCCAGGTCAGCGCATCGCTTTTCCTTGTGGCGTCCTGTCAAGTAAGACGACCGTTTTTCTAAATTCAGTCCTTGGATCAACAGGGTCTGTCCATGTGATGACAACGAGTCTGTTGACGTGCCCATGCTCAAGCCACATGCAGTGACCTCATGGTTGGGCATTCGGAGTAGCATTAAGCAATCGGGCAGCCACATCTGACATTCAGCTGAGAGGACCGCACTTTGTGCTTGACCCTCCGGCCAGAGAGCGTCTTTGAAACAAGTTGCTCCGGTGGGCGATTCCAGAGCTTGTTGTATGATTTTAATTACGCTCAATTTTCAGGGGAGGAAGTGAAACCGGAACTTCCGGAGGGGCTGGCGAGAAGACGGCTGGAGGGGGCACAAGCTACCCTCTGTGCAGGACAGGGGCCCGTGAAAGGGTCCCATTTACATGTAGGGAAACAGCGGGCTTTAGTCACTGACCGAACGCACAAAGAGGAACCCGCGCTATTATCTCACCAATTAGAGCACTGCATGGTGTTCAAGGGAGGGATGATGTATTCAGGTCTTTTCAAAAGTGTCCGTGGCCCAGTTTATTTGAACTTTCAAGCATTCACTGTGTACCGTTACAGGTCCGACATAATGCCGTCCAATTATGCGGCTAAGTGTTAGAATAGATGTTTCATCTCGTCCAATTAAATTTTTAATTGCATATTTGTATTTGGTTTCACACATCTCCTGACACTCGTAAACAAGAGCCAGCTGTGCCTCCAAAAGTCTTATATCTCTTTGAGGACATTGAGGGATATTGTTTTCCATTACGGCCCCCTGATAGAAAGAACTGGAGCACCCTAAAACAATTACACTGGCAGTCTGTGAACACTCAGAGCTTTGCTGGGAAGTATTTACATTTTTTTTTCTGTAGAAAGGGAGAAAAACATTTATACAATCACATCAAACACATCCACACACACACACACACACTCTCTTTCTCTTTCTTTCTCTCCTTGTCATTCTTTATACTCACTTTCCCAAAGAAAGCACAATCCTGCCTCAGAACAATGTTCCAATGCACATACTGATGCAGCAATGAGCATTTCTCTCTCTCTCTCTCTCTCTCTCTCACCACTGCTTTGTCTGCGTCTGTGGAGGGGGGGGGGGGTTATGGGAAGGAGGAGGGGAGGCGTAAAAGTGCGGCTGGAAGAGGAGCGACGCCGTGGCAAGGTTTAATTGGGGGTGAAGGACTAATTTTTATGACGGCCGTGCAGACGAAGGGGCGAGAGAGGCTTTGATGAGGACGGACCAGGAAATCCAGTGGCCCGACGCACGCAGGTAGACAGGAATAGCTGGGGGGCCGAGAAGGGAAGGAAGAGTGCCACAGATCAGTGTCTGTTAGCGTTTTATGAGGAAGAAGGGAGAGAGAGAGAGAGAAGAAGAAAGACAGAGAGAGAGAGAGAAAGAGGGATAGAGTGGAAGGGATAAAGAGAGGGGGAAGGAGGGAGAGTGGTAGAAAGATGGAAAAGGAGGACAAGACAGAGTGAGGGAGAGAAAGAGAGAGATTTAGAATGTGTGAAAGAACAGAAAGAGTGTTAGAGGGAGTGAGGGAAAGACAGAGAGAGAGAGGTAGAGAGAGAGGTAGAGGGAGGAAGAGGGGGGAGTGAGGGAGGGAGGGAGGGAGAGAGAGAGAGAGACGTTAACAAGCATGAGAGTGTGAAGTGACCGTCATCCTCTTAGGACACACAAACACACAGCGCTCACACACACCTCCACCCATGGACACTTCTGCCCATGGGCAGGACACATCATTGAAACCAGGACTTTTTAAACATGCTCCAAAACACACACACACACACACACACACACACACACACACACACTTAAGCACAATCACACACACAGACACACACATACACATGCAAACACACTCACACACACGCACACGCGCGCAGGAACACACGGACGCACACACACACACACACACACAAACGCCGCCTGAAAAACATGTGCTTTAAAGTGCCGTGCTGACAGAGCCATGCGGGCCAGCCCTCTCCTTACATAGGCCAACAGATGATGACGATGAATATTTCATCTCGTTTCACTTTGGAGAGCAGAAATTCACGTAACATGTAATCTTCATCTATTAATATTTGATTATCGTATCCAATTTATTCCGAGGCACACCCAACTATTTGCGCACTATGAACCGTGCACTGTGTCACCCACAGCTTTGAGTAAAGTGTGCATTGCCCTTTCACGAGATCATTGACCCAAATACTGATAAACGTGAAAAAAAAATGCTAATCAGTTGCATGGTAAACATTTAGCTTTGTTAACTCATTATGTACCTTAAAACTGGTCGTTTTGTTGGAGATGAAAATGACAGACAGACCACATGTGATCAACTTTTTTCCCTTTGCATGAGACAGACATTTGAAATAACCTTGGCCCCACCCTTCAGCTCTCCAGCAGCGAGACCTGCCAAGGATAAAATGCAAGACAAGCTAGCCACTCCGGCACTGCTGGGCAGAGACTGCACAGGACTGCATAGGACACTCGTTCCCTCCTATACAGCCAGGCTCAGACAGACGCACTCTCTCTACCGGCTCTCTCTGACTCCCTCTAACCCTCCCTCCCTCTCTCCCTCCCTCCCTCTCTCTCTCCCTCCCTCCCTCTCTCTCCTCTGTCTGTATTATAGCACTGCCTCCTGCTCTCTCTCTCTCTCTGTCTCTCTCTCTCTGTCTGTCTCTGCCTCTCACAGGCACACACCCCACTCACACACACACACACACACACACACACACACACATTCAAACACATCACACACCACACACACACAGACATACACACACACACACACACACATAGAACCTTAGTCACACACACACGCCCACACACACACTCTCTCACACACACACACACACACACACACACTTACACACACACACACACACACACACACACACACACTCATTCACTCACTTCCACACTCAGTCACTTTGTCGTCCTCATTCAGCTCATTGACTGCCACGGGTCAGTCAGCCTCCAAGTCAGCTTGTCCTACCCCAGCAGTGAGTGAGGAGAGACCTCTGAGGGGTGAGCACGTCAGGACATCACTCTTGCAGCAGGGGGGAGAGAGAGAGAGAGAGAGAGAGAGAGAGAGACTCTCTCCAGTCTAGGAGAAGAAGAAGAAGAAGAAGAAAGAGAAGAAGAAAAGGGGGAGGGAAGGAAGGGGGAAAAGAAAAAGAAGAAGAAGAAGCAGGAGAGGGGAAAAAACTCAGAAGAGCCTCTGACTTTTTTGGAGATGGATTTACAAAATGTGAAATCATTTCTGTGAAGACTTGGGAACTTTTTTTTTAAGACGACAACCATGACCAACCAGTGAATTGTCATCAAAGGGGAGAGAGAAAGAAGAGAGAGAGAAAAAAACATCAACAAACAACAAACAAACATCAACCTGCCCTGAAGCAACAGTCACACCAGCCTTTGGAACTTGGGAGCTGCTGCTTTGGTCTCCTCTGAAGGAGCGTGCCGTGAGAGACAGGATCTCGCCGTGGTTGAGCCGTGGTTGCGCCGTGGTTTGCGCATCGCTGGTGTGTGTTTTCCGCGCGGCGCTGAACCCCGGGCCGCAGCATGCCTCGTGCCTGTGCAAGGTGCACGCCGGGAGTCTGACCCACCATGTGCACATGGATGCCACCCTCCTCCGCCGCTCCTCTCCCGGCTCGTCCTGACCTCGTCGCTGGCGCTGCCCGCCCGCGGAGGCCACCGGGGCTGCCGCTGCCGCCGGCGCCCACCCTGCCCAGCGCGGCGTCCCTGTGCCTGGCATGCCTCACCCTGCTCCTGGCGGCCGGCTCGGCGGCGGCGGCGGGCGGGGGGTGCCCGACCGGGGCCGGGCAGAACCCCTTGCAGGTGCTGGCCAAGGGCAACAACTGCTCGTGGACTTTAGAGCGCCACACGCGCAGCTACAACCACCTGGAGGGCGACGTGCGTCTGCGACGCCTCTACTCCGCCAACAAGTTCTTCCTCTGCATCGACAAGTCGGGCAAGGTGGACGGCACGCGGCGCAAGAATTACGCTGACAGTGAGTACCCTCGGCTGCGGGCTCGCCCTTTCCCCGCGCGCTCTCTCTCTCTCTCTCTCTCTCTCTCTCACTTTCTCTCTCAAGTGTTATCAGCTAAGGTGTGCAGTCACTATGAGGTATCGCCCTCTTTCTCTTGCCTGATGTGTTTCCTTATCGTTTACGACATGCTTTTTTATCTGGGGAGGTTCACCCAGTTGCAACTCCCCGCCGGTCCCTGTTGCACTCTGTCTGTCTGTTGTGTTGTTGTGGGAAATGAGACGTTGCTAGGTAAGCGATGGAATACCCCTGTGTGTGTGTGGAACTGCTTCTCATGGGAAACCCGGAGAACGTGTTTACGAGAGGGGAAGGATTGAGGAAAGACATTATGCGTCGGCTGGCCAGAGAAAGTCAGAGAGTTCGAGGGGGTAAAGAAGCTTGAGTTACACTGGGGATTAACTTGTCAAAACTGAACTGAAGCCCTCCATTTGTAATGGACAAAACTATCCAAAACACCATTTATGGTCCAGTTGCGTGTACACACTAGGGTGTTAGTGATCACACAGCCAGGCACTCCAGAAACTTAATTTGTACAGTTTGACCATGCTGGCAATACTGTCCTTCTCTCCTCTGAGGAAGGCTGCAACCGACTACCCAATAATTGACTTCACGTGTGTGAGTGTGTGTGTAGGGGGGTGGGGGTGGAGGGTTGGGGTGGCTTCAAAAAACAGGCATCCAGTCCGTCCATCAGTCGACCATCTTGAGATGGCAGGTGCACGAGGCATGCTAAACACAATGCCGGGGGATAAATCACCCTGATGTGCCTGTCAGCAAAGCGATCCCATGCTTTGCAAGAAATCACCACGGTCAGGAATCCGGTGTGACCGTACCTCCCAAAGTGGACCCCCAACTATCTGTCATCGCCACGACTGGCGCAGAAAATCCCAATTTTCTGGGTGAGCACAAAAGCTGAGAAGTCGGAGTGGGGTTGAAAGTCTATTTTGAAGGAGTTTATGCGGAGTGACCGAGTCAGAATGGGACGTCTTGGTCGTGAACTGACGTCCCTGTGGTGGCCTGTGGACTACAAGGGAGAGAATATGAACTATGTGCTTTTGCTGGTGCTTTTTATTCAAACAGAATAATGAGTCAATGTTTTGTTTTTGCTCACAAAAGCTACTGCAAGCACAGCTGTGTCCGCCATCGAGGAAATTTAAACGGTTGTGTGACATTTATTAATCTTGCCGGTGGCTATCATGGACAGTTTATAAAGCCTTTAAAGGTGACACACACACACACACACACACACACACACACACACACACACACACACACACACACACACACACACACACACACACACATGTATGATGTAATTATTGAAGCCAGTGCACAGTCCGGATTTCTGCAGACTTTTATGAACATCACCGAATGGTTCTCCTCAAGCGTGCTCTAGACGGAGGACCCCGCTCACCCCGCTCGGCGTGTGTGTCGTAAAGCGGCATTTTGTAAATCATTCATTCCCATGGTCCCTGTCAGAGCCGCTTAGAGCGCGCCGCGCGGCCGAGTGGGCTGAGAGAGACCAGCCCCCACATGCAATCCGCTTACATGCTTCGCCCACCAGGTTCCTCTCATTTCCTGCCCTTGCAATAATAATAATAATTCCCCTCTTCCTCCTCCTCCTCCTCCTCCTCCTCCCCACCCGGGCGAGCGTCTGTATCTGCGACCCCAGAGATGCTGGTCTGCTCTCGGAGAGGCCATACCTCAAAATTAGGTCTTCATTAGTGCTCGTCTGGCTACCCCTGTGACATGCACGTCCATTTGCCAGCCGGCAGAGAGAGAGAGAGAGCGCATTAGGGAGAGAAATGCCTGGGCTGGACGGCCGTGTTGTTTTTGACCGAGTAAGATAGCGGTGAGGGACCTGGGGCTATTTGTTGTTTTTAATGGTGATTTACGAGCTGCTGTGGCACCCTCTGTCTTTGCCGTTCCTGCTGAGCTCCGTCCCAATCGCACACACGCCCCCCCCCCCCCCCCCCCCCTCTGTCGTGTCTCTGCAGTTTGCGCCTTCGCGCTCGGCCTGCGCCGCTCGTGGCCGCGAACCCCGCGCCGCTAGGTGCTGTCCACCCTGCCCTCGTTGTAGCCCCTGACTGTCTGTCAACACCGCCGCCTCGCTGCCCAAACAGCCCTCGCCTCGCTTCGCCCCGGCCCTCAACCCCCACTCATTTTTTCCAGTCCGTGCTCCCAACCTCTCAGGTGCAAAAACAGTTGGAATTAGTCAACAAGCCTCTCGGCTAATTGAGGTTGGAAAATATTGTATCAATCCCAGTGGGCCGGAGTCTGGAACAGCCCAGGGAAGACGCGGAGGCTAAGGCTCTGATTCAAGGGGCCCAGAATAGAACAAGAGGTGAACGAGGAGGTGAAAGGGAAGGAATGAGTTCAGATGAAGTGGTTGAGCTTGTGATAAGTGAGCAATCTAGCATTATTTTGGCACCTGTGCTGTACTTCTAAGTACTTTTTCACCTCCCTTAATCATTGAATTCTATGACAAATGCAGATGTAAATTCCTCAAGTTATTACTCTCTGTGCTGTGCCATGTTTCGGGCCTTTGAAGTTTTTTTTTCCCCCCTTTCCTTTTTTGTTGTTGTTCAGAAAATTCAAACAGTATTTATCAGATCTGATCAAGCAAAGCATCTGGCAGCCAAGGTAGATAGTCAAATGATGAATCTCGCCCCAACCAGATGGATGAGCAGCGATAACCAAGAGGGAGAACAAGAGAGAGAGTGAGAGAGAGAGAGCGAGAGAGAGAGAGAGAGAGATGAATCACTGGCGCAGGCAGAGGCACGTAACAGGTGTTTTCAAAAATAACACGCAGACGAACGGCTGAGACGAACCGTGAAAAAAAAAAACCCAAAAAACTTTCCCTCGATTCCTCACGAGGACGAGTTAGTTACGCCGCGGCGTCGTGACAGCCGAGAGGGAGCGGCGGTGTAGAGGTCGCGGAGCGAGGTACACGACATATCCTGTTCCAGGTCACAGGTCGTGACCGAGCCAATCGGTGCCGGCAGAGAGAGTCGGGCAGCTGCCGGAGTTGGATCTCACATCAGATGATTACGAGCTGTCGTCGGGGCGGGAGGCGAATCACAACACAACTGCCCCGTCTGTCCCGTCGTCCCCCGGCCTCTGCCCTGGCCTCACCATCGGCCAGCTCCAGTCATGTTGGAAATACATATTCGGTGATTATGCTTGGCCAAAGCTGTTTTCTTTTTCATTTTTCATGTCCCGACTCCTCATGAAATATTGCTGTCAGGCCTGCCAACTCATACGCCTTTTCTCTTTTTTTTCCCCCCTCTTCTCCTTTTTTTTCTTCCTTTTTTTTCTCAACATGTTTGACTATAAATGGACACACTGTTTTGAGTTTTTGGGTGTGTGTGGTTGAAGACATCAAACATTTGACTAGGGGCCAGGCAATGACAACGCGTTCAACCTAAGGAAATAAGGTCATGCGACAATCATAGGCAGACAAGTCACTTGCATTAAAATATGGCTGCTTTTGCTATGTGCCAGGCCCCCTCTCACCCCTTCCCTTACGTTCAGCTGTGTTTACAGGCAGTTGTGTCATGTTGACCAAGTTTCCTTTCCTATTCTGCATCTCCCTTTAGATGTTGGTGGGTTTTTTTTCTGTGCCGTGATTTCATAGGTGTGTTTGGCTTGGACAAGGTCCCATGGGAAGAAAACCTCCCATTCCTGTTGAATATATTGTGGAAATTACTTAATACTGGCCGGACAAAGACGAGCCTGTGCATCAAAGAGCAAATGGGATGTTGTTACAATTTTTGTTGTAGTAGTCAAGTAAGGTCGAACGATGTTTTACGATTGCTGGTGCTAATTCACTCGTTTCAAGTCAAACCTTTACGATACGTATCTACAGACCTCATTTAAGGTCGAATCAAAGATCCCTGATGAGAAGAAAGTGAGGAAGAATTGCCTGACTCAAGTAAATGAGGGCTTGGAACTTCTTCCCGAACTCTATCACTTTTGAAGTGATTTGAAGCTAACCCTGGGTGGGGTCAAAGAGGGACATTACTGCTTTCTGTGGGACACAATAAAGTTAAGAGAGAGAGAGAGAGAGAGAGAGAGAGAGAGAGAGAGAGAGAGAGAGCAGCGGGACTGGTCGTTATCCAGTGGCTCATTAGAACGTCTGTAAGCTCTCCACCAAGACTCTCCCAATCTAAAGGGGCTTCACCGAGCACGTTAGTGCCAAAACTTGGGGAAAATCCCACGAATCCTGCCTTTTAATCCTTCCGAATAAGGACAGCGGCCTTGGCTTTAGTGGGAAATGTTGAAAATCAATCCCTTGCCAGCTGTTCCTGGCATTGAAGAAGGAAAAGGGGAGGGGAGGGTGGGGGGTGGGTGACACACACACCCTGGGAATGTTGGGGATGGGGGTGGGAAGTGTGGCACTACTGTGCTAATTAGCCTTGTAACGACGTAGCTTGATATCATGAATAGTGTGGGGGAAAAAGTGTAGCAATTAGCCACTAACAGCCCCGTCTGGCCCTGGCTTCTTTCTGCGTCGGCAGGGTTCATCAGCAGGTTTATTGAGCCCGCCTGGCTCCCTCAGGCTGTCTCTTTCTCCCTGAATACACAGCTTATTTCAATTCATTACTCAAGAGATCAAGCTAACACTGTCCCAGCTATACAAAAACGTTGCATGTGAGTAAAGAATACTAATTTCGGGTAATGTGTCTATGCGTTCCAACAAAAAAGTAACACGTACACAGAGATACAGACATACTTACACTTACATTCAGGCAAACAGCATACAGTACGTGTCTTGTAATTAGCGATGCAGACTTAGGCTGGTAAAAGTCAGTGACCCGAATGCATGAAGACTGGCAAACCATTTGAGGCCTATGATTCGTGTCATTTGAGGTGGCTTCTCCGTGGCCGCCCTATGAAAACAGCTTGAGATTGAGTGCATGCTGAGCCAAGCACGAACACTCGGAGAAAATGTGCCGCCTGTATCATATTTTTCACACAGTGACAGGCCTTTAGGATGGTTGTTATTGGTGTTATTACAACCTTTTAGTGAAAGACATAAAATACGTATTAATTAGATCAACTGGGATTGGGAACCCCGCTGCAAATATTACTCATGCAACCCCATATGCTGGGCATCATCTGCCAAAGGAAATATCCTCAGCTTGACATTTAACTCTTGCAAGGCAGACGAGACGCTCGCCCCAACGTCTAACAAAGGAGAAAGTAACGGCGGATTTTCCTTTGACTGGCGGCCATTTCAATGGTTGTATTAAGGACGGAGGACACGTGTTGTTAATTAATTTATCCTGTTGTAAAATATGCCAGTGACACGGAGATAGCTTACAGTAAGAAAGAAAAGTATGGGAGGTGATACGACCTGTGTACGACCTGATAAGACTTCAAAGGGTGTCCTTTCCATAATAAACGTCCTCAGGCCAAATGTGCCCCCCCCCCCCAACAGGGATTAAGTAGGCCTGCATTACTGTATGGAAGCAGTGTTGCTTAGGCAACTCAATATTGCTGTCCGCTCACAGACTAGGTGAGGAGGATGAAAATATGACAGCGAACGTGTTTGTTGTTGACCACAACTGAGTTATCATACTGCTTGCCGTTAAAGTACAGTAATAGCAAAATAATTAACTCAATAACTGCCAATCTTATCTTTGTATCTTTTAGTATTTTTCTAAGGAAAGGCAGAGAAGATCTGACTTTAATACAAGGAGTATAGTGCAATGGCTGACCTTGACCTGTTTGTGTCCCCACTCACACTGAATGCTCGTGTCTTCTTAATCTTGAGTCATTATCTATAAAACACCATAAAACGGTTTGTGAAATGTGGTTTTAATCTTCTGTAAGGTTTGTCTGAGCCTTCACGCCCTGATTTGTGTGTGTCAGTGTGAGTGTGACAATAAATGCAAAACAGCTTGCCCTCCTGTTTCCCTAATTCAAAACAATCAGCATAAAGTATGTGAGGAGGCAGTCAGGTAGCCCAATATACAGCATCTCAAAACTAAGTCACCTAGAGCAGTGGTTCCCAAACTTTTCTGGCTTACGGCACCCATAAACATATTTCTCTCCATCCACGGCACCCCTAATTTCTTTTTTACTTTTTACTCTCAACCTCCTTTGTACTATATTTGTACTTCATGCCATTTTCTTTAACCTTGTGATATGTTGGATAGGCCAACACTGCTTTTATCATAGGCATTACTATGATAAGGTGAAGTTAATATCTTTTTTTTGTTTTATTCAAAAGATCTACTCTCATTCAACTCATTTAATTGAACTTTGAATAAATGGTGATCAGGATGTGAAGAGACAACATGATAACCACCTGACCTGAACCCATTTCACTGCAGAGGGCAGTGAATAACCGTGTTTAAAGGGAACGTGATTTAACATAATTAACTATATTTACGACTTCATTCAGTACATCCGTCAGGTCCATGCAATGCGTCGCTACCATGGCAGAATTCTGTTGCATAGCTTTCGTTACGACGCCTTTGATCCGACCTGTCATCGAGGCTGCCGCGTCAGTGCACACACTTAACGCACATATCCAAGCTAAGATTATTGTTCCTCGAGTATTCATCTGTCACCTTGAATATCTCATCTCCGGTAGCATGGTTGGCCAGTTCTTTGCAAAATAAAAAGTTCTCTGTAAATTTGTCCTCATGTTAGCGAGTAGCTGGCAAAGGCCATAGCATAAGTGGACTCGTATTTGAAGCGCAAACTTCCCCAATAGCCGTAGCCATCGTTAGCCCACGTCTCCCTGCAGACCAGGCATACTGGTGTGGGACACGTTACCTCGCCACCCCAAGTGAACCCATACTGGAGGTAGGAGTCGTTATATTGCCTCACTTTTCTCTTTGCCGATTTCGTGTGGTCAGATTACGAGGTCTGTCCCTGTGGAGATGCATGGCGTTCTCTTTAAAAACGTATCCATTGCGCCTATGGAATAACGAACCGAACGAACTGTTGTTGACGTTACGTAGGGCAATAACAATAAGTAGGCTAGCCTACATACAGCACAGTACGACAAACTGTAGCCTATTGTTGTTTGTGCTGCAAATAAGTTTTCAATTGATAGTGCAATAAAATTAATTTTGAAATGGATAATGCTTTTTAAAATGTCATTAAATTATCAAGCCTTAGAGATTCGGGTGCCGCGGCACCCACTTTGAAAACCCCTGACCTAGAGCACAGTTCCTATCACCACATTCACTGCCACAATTCTTTCCAGTATTACGCCTCTTTTATGTCTAACTTAAAAATGTGTGTCTGTACTCTGTGTGTGTGTGTGTGTGTGTGTGTGTGTGTGTGTGTGTGTGTGTGTGTGTGTGTGAATGCATGCCTGACTGTTTGCATACCTGGTGCGTGTCTGTGTGTGTGTCAGTGAATGCATGATTGAGTGTTTGCATACCTGGTGCATGTGTGTGTGTGTGTGTGTATGTCTGTGTGTGTGTGTGTGTGTGTGTGTGTGTGTGTGTGTGTGTGTGTGTGTGTGTGTGTGTGTGTGTGTGTGTGTATGTCTTTGTGTGTGTGTGTGTGTGTGTATGTATTTGTGTGTGTGTGTGTGTGTGTGTGTGTGTGTGTGTGTGTGTGTGTGTATGAGAGAGATTATGCGTGTTCCTGAGATCATCCAGAGACCTGAAAAGGATGATCCGCTGCCTCTGCAGATGGTTAACTAACGAGGGCCAGAACTCCTCCTGGAACGGCCCAACAGCGGCGCACTGTCCTGTCCTGTGTGTGCAGCAGGACACAGCGGCGTAACAGCACATTCCACAGGGCCACATCACCTCCCGCCACCCACCCCTGCTGCTGTTGTGTACACACCTCTGTTGTCCTGCACGCTCTGCGCGTGACCTCGGCGATAATAAAAGCATGTCATAGAGATAGGATAAATCCACTCGCGCCAGATAAGTTAGCGCTTTTCAGTGTCGATCTGAAGGTGAGTCACGGCAGATAGGGAGAGGGGAGGGGGGCGGACGCGGAAGGGTGATGGGTGTGGGGAGCGTGAAACAGCCTCCTGGCAGGAACCCTTGGGCTGGAAAAAAAAAACCCTTGTGGCCCTGCAGCCAACCGTAGCCAGGCATCCCCTAGAGACTAACTTTCTATTTCTTTATTTATTTGAAAGAGAGACAAAACAAAAAAAAGGGCATTCTATATTCACAGGCTACTGCTTCAGCTTTGATGGTGACAGTTGCGGCAGCTCTGCTGCCAGCCTGGATGATGTGGGGGGGGGGGGGGGGGGGACGGCAGCGCGGGGTGGGGTGGTGACGGGTCGGCCAGGGCTTGGGTGTTCTCTGTGAGGGCCGACTGCAGCGTGCCCTCCACCCCCCCCCCCCCCCCCCCCCCCTGCCCCCAGCGGTGGATAGTATTAGGGTCAGGGCCTTTGGCCAGTGGAGCAAGTGACAGCCCTGACAGGCCGCTTGATTTCCCTGTTGTGCAGCCTGTCACCTCCCTGTCTGCCCGTCTCATTTTAATAATGTAAATACAATGGGGGCCAAGGCCGGGGCAGGCCGGCTACTCCGTGTCATATTCACCCACTGGAACCCCGCGTCCGAACTGCCCGACTGGGCACCAAAGCCCTTGCACCAACCAGACCCTCACCACCTTTGCCACCACCACCGCCTGCCCTCCACCCTCTCCACCCCTCCCCTAACCTCACGTGCCAGTGCTGTCCTTCCTCGCTGGCTCTTTGGAAGTCTCGAATGTAAAGGAAATCAGGCGGGGGGGGGGGGGGGGGGGGGTAATTCAATCAAACACTATGCAAGAACGTGTAATAATTTGCATGGTAAATACAAGCTGTGTGTTTCGGGCGCAAGCGTGCGATTCGAGCTGACAGATCCCGCCCAGGTCTCAGATGTGGCCGTGTTTTGAGTTACCGCTGTTTTTCCGACGAGCAAAAACTGAAGATGAAGGTAAGGGTCTGGTAAACAGTCCTTGTTATTTTTCCTCCCCCCCCTCTTTTTGGTTCTGTTTTAAGTCAGTGCTGAGTCTGGGGCACCACAACCAGCTGCAGATGCAGTGACGGCCGCCCGCATGCAAGCTAATGGCCCCCAGGAGTGACCTCACCCGCTGGCCTCTTAGATAGAAAAGCGCAGGAAGCTGCAGAAGCCGTGAGACAGTGAGTCAACGAGCGCGCCGGCGAATCTGCTTGCAACTATCTGTGCCGTTCGGGGCCCTTTGATAGCGTACGTTCTCGCTCTCTCGCTCGTTATTACGGATGTGATGCATGAGTTGGAGGCTCTCCACCCCACCCCTCCCTCCCCTCCCTTGATTAAAAGGAAAAGAAAAAGGCTTTTTCCTCCCGGGTAGGGTTTGGTTTCGGGCCCTTCACTGCCACACAGGCTCCGGCCAGACGACTAGACCGCCACTTCGTTAACCCTTTTCACCTTGCCGCCCCTCCAGAGTGGGCTTGGGGTGGGGAGTTGAGGGGGGGGGGGGGGGGGTCAGCCACTCCAGATCTGAAAGTTTCCCTGAGGCCATCGGGGTGATTGTGGCCTAATTTTCCATGCAAGACCTCGTTAATGGGCTGATTGATGTTCCGTTACACGGTTTGGAGACGAACCTGGTGTTTACAGCCGCCGAGAAACGTACGCCGAGACTAAAGGCAGGGGAGCCCACCCATCATAAACACACACTTCCGGCACCTGATTACCCAGAAGAGGATCACGCTGCCAGTCCTGTTTATCTGTGTTTTTCCCTTCGTCTGGCCCATGGCCGCTGTAACCTGCATTCAAGCAGCTGTGGCTTGGAGGGGTGGTGTGTGTGTGTGTGTGAGTGTGTGTGTGTGGACTTTGTCATGATGAGTCAGTTGTAATTCTCTCGTGCGATAAGATGGCTGTCACCATATGATGCACGGCTCCAGTGGTTTTCCAATGTATCAGCATTTGTAGACCAATGGCAAACGTGTGCCAAATTTAACCCGAGGCCTGTTGACCGTGGAAATACCTCCTTATCTTGAAGTCGTAATTAGTTAATGAAACACTTCCGAATGGTTCCTGCTGTGCTGAGCGGTGGAAATGACACACTTGAATGCAGTGAGTTATAGGAAATACAGTTTCTTGTAAAAAATCTTCAACCTGATGTCTTTTTTTTCATGGCCAGGGAAACATTAACCAACCAAATCAACCAAACAACAGTTATATCTGTTCCGACAGTTCTATCTGTATTCTAGGCCACGTGGTGAGGATGGGTCCTCTCTCCAGTGCTGGGGCTGACCAGGAGAAAATCTCACAGGCCACACAGACGGGTCATTATCCAGACCAAACCCTGGTCTGTGAGTTGCTCGTGAGCCGAGCATTATTCATGAATGACAGAGCCGTCTGTGTCGGTGGGGTTGGGGTGGGGTTGGGGTTGGGGTTCGGTGGGGGGTGTGGAGGTGGTTCGAGTGAGCAGGCAGTCTGTCGGAGTGGGTGGTGGTGGTGGTGGTGGGGGGGTAGCGGTGGGGTGGGGGAGGGCAGCAGGGGCGCCTCGCCGCGCCGGGGCCGAGCGTTTTTGTCCCCGGCTGACCCCGTGCTCTCCAGCGTGGCCCCTGCGCTCCTCACCTGGTCCCTCCGTGCACCGGAGCGTAATGGGATACCTGTCATTTGCTTTAATGGCCTTTGAAGGACCAGGCTAATCCCCTGAGCACTTATTCAGCATCGCATAAAAGAGGGGGGGGGGGGGGGGGGGCTGGTGGCGTGGTGGGGTAGAGAACAGTGTGTGTGTGTGTGTGGGGCGGGGTGGGGTGGTGGGGGGGAGGGTGGGTTTACTAGAATGCTGGGGCCTTGAAACTGTACCAGCTCGGAATTGTGTGCGCGAGAGAATGTTCGGGGCCCGCGCGGAGCCGGAGCCAGAGCCAGAGCGGAGCGAGTGTGAGAATCGTCTTTCACCTGCGCAGCGAACCATTTACAGTCGCCGAGTCGCTTACCCTCCCCGCCCGCCCGCCCGCCCGCCCGCCCGCTCGTCTGTCCACCCCGCCGGCCCTCCCACCACCCACCGACTCCGCCGCTCCATTCAGAAATCAAGGGGGGGGGGGGACATTGGGGGGGCAAATGGAGGGACATTTTCACATCATTGTTTCCAACTTTGGACCGGCGGCCCCCAGTGAAAGAGCTGCCATGGCAGCCAGGGTCCATTTGCACCTTAAAGCCGAGGCCAAGTGAATGGGTCATATACAGCGACATGGTAAAGCGCCGGACCTCAGACGGACGTTTTGCGGGCAGGGGAGGAGACAGGTGTTTTGTATTAAGGGCGGAGAATGTTTATGAGATTGGATGGCGAGCGCTGTGCACACGCTCTTAAAGTTTAGTGAGTAGGACAGTGTCAGAAAGTTGTTTCTCTAAGAGATGATGTTTAAATCACTCAACCATATTTGAGAAATACATAATACAATTGCAAGAAGGAGTTTTGAAAAAAGCTATTTTTCAACTATTTCTCTACAATTCCTCAAGCACAGCTACAGGGTGCTCTTTTGTTGATGAAAAAGTGCCCAACCCCATCCCACATGACACACGACACACCAGGTATCTACTGAAGCCGTCACCTTTTGTTTTCTTGTCCACACGCATACTACTGTAATATACAGTAAGTGAGTCATTGCTATCACTTTTTATTGGTCACCTTTTAAGAGCGATGATTTTGCAATCTAAATTATCGTACGATTTGTTCTGCTATTATCTTGATCTTGAAGAGCGAAGGATGATAGATATCAAAGCGTTAATCAGTACCAGACTATAGCTCCTGAGTCCCGAGTCACCAGCGACCGGGGATGCTATCGGACCCACCACTGTTATGACCACCCCAGGGGTCGCTGGAATGTAGGAACAAAGGCGGAAATCAGGGCAGGCAATGAATTAGCTCGGCCAGGTCCTTTTCTTCCCATTCTCTGGGCGACCATTTGTCTTGTTGTTTCGTCGGGCTGGGCTACTCACTAGAGAAATCGTCTCAGCACACACACACACACACAAACATACGCAAAAAAAAGTCCTGTGCCCTACTTATTTATGATGAAGCACATATAGGCCATTGTTAGTGCCGATACTGGCACCTGTATTCTGTGAGGTGTCGTGAGAGATTGCCTCCTCTGGAATGTCCCTTTGATGCCTGTGGTCCTTCTGAGTATATCAGGTTCGGCTAAATCACTTTTTACTCGGTGGGACAAATGACACCGCTACTAAAAATAACAGCTCTTACCGATTTATTCTAAATCATTGTTGTTATTGTTCTAGAATAGGACAGTGGCAACAAAAAAAATCTCAATTCCAAAATCCACCGCTTGCCTCATTTCAAATAGGAGGTATTTATTCAAGTTTGTTACGTCACAGGTCAAATAGGAGGTATTTATTAGTTTTCATTACATCAGAGGAGAAGTCAAAGGAAAATCATGGCACTGCATTTTTAAACACAAAATACATGTGGCAGTTCAAGAAATGTATCAAGTACTTTGCCTAAGAGGTGCATGTGTGTGTGTGTGTGTGTGTGTGTGTGTGAGAGAGAGAGAGAGAGCGAGTGAGTGAGAAAGAGAGAAAAAAAGAGGAGAGGAGATGGGAAAATGCTCCTCACAGGAGACGTGTCTCGGAGACCTTTTGGGTGAGATGAATAAATCATCCATGCCTTCTGAGGCTTAATAGGTATGATGCATGTCCGGAGACAAGCCTGGAGGCCCACAGCTGTGGCGGGCAGCAGGGGCTAACCTCTCCGTGTCTCTCTCTGGAACACGGGCCCAGCCAGTCACAGGCCTGTTAAACACACCGTAAACTCCAAGGCGAAATGTACCAGCACCAGACACACTCATAAACAAACCGGCCCATCGAAACCGGCTGGCCGCATGGATAACATAACACCACCGAACGGCTTTTCACAATTTAAAATAGAAGCACCTAAACTTCTCTCTTTTTTCGAGGATAGGCCGGAGAAGTGCTCCGTGACCACAGGACGTGGTGGGAGAAGTGTTGAGCCCTTCAGTACAGCTGGAGGACCTTGCAGCTGTAGAGTCCACACGCAGGCAGCACTTCCAGTAAAGGACCAAGTTCTGTCCCAGAAGTGCCACGCTGGTGCCTAATAGAGGATTGGGTTTCACGGCAGCGCTCTGCAAAAAGCTCTAATCTCAGAGGTGGTATCACAATCCTCTGCACATGAATTTGAGAATTATTAATCTTACAGTAAATTCACTCCAGTGGAGCTATTCAGCTCTAGCGTCACACAAAGATTTAATCGTTAAAAGCCATCGGGGCACCTGTTTGTGAGGGCATGTCTGCTAAGTGGGGCTGCGGATATTGGGGTGCTGTCAAAATGATGAGAGAGGGGATATCCAATAGCATAACAGCTTGCTACTCAAAATAGCATTTTTGCTAAGACTGAATAGGCTTTAGAATACGTTATGAAAGTAGAAGTCAGAACAGAAAGTCATATTATGGCATACTTTATAGCCATTCTTATTGAATGGTTACACCTGAACTTGTGACAGTGGCCTTGAACCATGCACATCTTCAACAATTAACCTCGGCAGTAAACAGTTTAGTTGGAAGAGATAATTGAGCTACTGTTGTTTCTAAAGCCGAATTCTGCATTGAACATTTATGTCGTGTCAATTCTGCTTTGTTTTGCTTTTGACGCTAATTGATTCAGCAGCCTGTCTTCTGTGTTCTCTGGTGTTTATCTGAGCTGTAACAAATTAGAGGTGTTGTGGATAGATTTTGTTGACGTAAAATAAAAATGCCTCTGGACCACTCCAGATGGTGTAACTCTTGAGGACATGATAAATAAACAGTGACCCCCCCAATAATACTATGCACTTAACATACTTTGGTTTTCTGTTTAAGCTTTCTCTGTATTTGTTTATTTATATGTCCGGACCCTCTAAAATGTCAACAACAAATACATCAAAAAAACACCTCAACTAACATGCACAAAGGACACAAAAACAGTTCTGAACTTTGAACCTTCTGCTGAATGGCATCAATGCAGTTCTTAAAGCATAAGGCATATATGCACAAGACATTTGGTCATTATTTTGGTATTTATGTGTGATTTTGTAATAACATCTCATTACTACTGCTAAACAAAATTACTGGCTTAAAGTAAAATTTGCAAATCTATCTCCCAGCTTGAAGTCACAAACAATCTGAGAGCTCATCACTGAAACGATTTTTTGATTGGACCGAGCCACAATAGAAACTAAAGTTAACTAACTCGAGGTTAAGCTCTCCCTCCTTCCATCTAATCTTCCCATTTCACCCTCAGGCTTCTCACAAAAGACGGGGTCCTGAGGGGTCTAAAAGCCCTACATTTTTTTTTATAAGAAAGCAATTAGAAAGGGCCAAGAGGGGGCCATTGTCCGATTCTCTCTTTTTTAACCTTTGAAAGGCTCGAGCTCTGATGAGGCGGCCATCACAAAGTCACTGCGGCCATCGATTTGTTGATTATATTAACTTGGGAGGTCAGCGGGAGAGCCGAGTACTTCAGATAAAAACTTTCATTGTCTCTAATGGCTTTGATTTTTCTTTTTTTGTTGTTGTTGATCAAAATTATTTAGTAAAATAAAAATAATATTGTCTAATGATAATTGTATAAAGATACAGCTGATAAGCCACAGCAAAATCAAAGTACAAATCAAAGTATAAATCACTAGTACATAAAAGATGCTCACGGATATTGTGTGCGGCATTTGAAATAGTCCAAACGCACTTGGCCATTAGTTTGAATGCCACTTTCTCGAGGCGTGGTGATGGGTAACCCAGGAAACAGGCCACACAAAGCAACCTGAAACAGTTGTTCCCAAACCAGCATCAAGGTGTTCAAAGTGGTCGTGACTGATGTCGCCATTGTCTCCAACCTCTACCTACACACGCACACACACACACACACACACACACACACAGGCCTATGCTCTCGTCTGGAGAGCTTCGTGGAGGTCAGATCAGATCAAAGGTGCTGGTCACAGCCATTAGGCCTAGCAGTGAAAAACCGACATGAAAAGCTTGTGTTTTGAAAGAAGAAGGAAAGAAGAGGGGGGAAAAAAAACAACAGGGCCCTCTCCATTTAAAAGCAAAGCAAACTGTGAAATAATTGAAAAGGTATGTCAATCAAGAGCAGCCGCCCCGCTGGAACCCTCCCGATTCCCAGGCTCCCTCCCGGCAGAGCAGCGGGCCGTGGAGGACTACTGGAGGGGCCAGCGAGAGAAAGGGAAAAGAGAAAGACTAGGGGGGAAAGAGCTGCAGAAATCTTTGCTTCTTCCCTCTTTCACTCCACTCTCCCCTTTTCCCTTCTTTTAATTGTGGTGGGAGGGACCTTTTTTTTTTTTTTTTTTTGGAGGTGGAGGGGGTGGGTGCTGCTGGGGTGAGAGGGGGTGAGGTTGGGGTTGTGGGGTTGTACTGGGAAGCTTTGGTTTGGGGGGTGGGGGGGTCAACAAAAAGCCTAGTCATTAAGAAGACCCCTGTCTCCATCTACTACTCAGGTGTGTAACAAAGACTTATTGGGAACAGAGGGGCGGTTTGAAGGCAACATCATTTTATGACCCCCCCCCCCCCCCCCCCCCCCATCCCCTCTACCCCCATCTCCATCCTACATCCCCACCATCCTCCTCTATCCTCCCCTTATTACTAGCACGAAGTAGCCTTACTCTCTCTCTCTCTCTCTCTCTCTCTCTCTCTCTCTCTCTCTCTCTCTCCCCTTCTCCTTTAACCATAATTTTGACAAAGGGAACCCCATGAGGGTTCTCCTTTCTCTCTCCTTCCTTTTTTTTTTGCTTTTTTTTGTGTGCTTTTTTTCCAAGGTCAGAAAAGGCTGAATGATCTGACGATGGGCTCACTTCCAAAAAGCAGAGAAGAAAGAGAAAGAGAAAGAGTATAAAGACTAGGCAAAGGGCTTGTTCGTTGCTTTTAAAAAAAAAAAAAATCCCATAGAAGATGGAAAAATGGTCAGTCCACACTTGAGTAGGTGCGCATAGAGAAGGATTTGCTTGTAATAGCAGCGTCGGCTTATTGACAGCTTTGGCCAAAACATGTCAAAGGTTAACAGATTTCGCCTGCAGGGGTGAAGGAGAGAAAAACTCACTCTATTCAGAATCTCTCTCAAACCTGAAAGGAGATGAAAAAAAAGCCTTTGAATTATTGTGTCAGTAAGCTGCGAAATATCGGTTAAGTTGCCATTTCATTCCTTTAACAGTGCACCACACAGCAAACTAATAGCCTAACATATCATAGCAGAATTGTATTAAAAATGTATAATATTTCAATATATTTCCCTGGCTATTTTCTTCACTATCAAGAACAATTCAGGTGATACAGCAATGCAGTTTAACCTGCGTCCCTTTGCAAGTGCAAAAATTGAGGCTATGCATGTGTGAAGTCCAGCCCAAGCACTACCAGGGGCCCTCAAGTGGTGTGACCTGAGGATTTCAGCATGTAAGGTCAGATAGTTATACTTAATACCTTGAATACCACAGTCGTCACTGGGCTTTCAGCACAATAGAGCACATTTTCAAAGGGGGACTAAGATTAATATGGGCCTAACCCGCTTTTGTTGGTGTTTTCTCAAGCATCACGGGCCTGAGCCCTTTTCTCCAAACAAGGCAAAATCCCCACCTCATCCATCCCCTTAGATCTTTTTCCCCTCTCCGGGAAGCCATGTTGTCATGTATAGATGTTTCATTAAAAGGAGTCGAACCCATTAGTCCATTGTCATGGCTGTTTTATGTTTCACAGAAGAATTGGGCATATACCCTACAACATACTCAGTTTTCAGCAAACTAAAGTGATACCCTCGCAGGAAAAAAACACTTTTTTTTTTCTTCTCACCTCTTTTCAAGAGCCCTTTTTCTAGTGCATCACTGAATGCTTTCATCTTCACTTGGCTGTTTAGGACCCTAAAAGGCCTCCCTTTTTAACCACTTGACACTTGCGTGACTGATTTTACCCTGATGGCTAATCCATAATACCTGGCATCAACTGGCACCCAAGATTGCAGAGAGAATTCCTTAACTTCTGAGTGTGTTTTATTTATTTACTTTATTTTGCAGATGCCAGCCAACATGATTTACAAAGGCACCTCATCTCCTGCTGCTTTTTAACACAGTCTCCCAGTCTGAGAGGGACACGTATAGTCACGCGTGGCTGCTCTGCAGTTCCCTGCGCCCCGGGGCTACCGGGGAGAGAGGTCGTTAGTTAGCAGCGGTAGCAGCACAGCAGCAGCAGTAGTGGCGGCAGTGACACTTTCAGGCACCAGCAGTTTTCATTTGACGGGACAGATCCCGTTAAACATTACGCAAGCCCCGTGGAGTCGGCAGCAGCCTGGGCTTAATTGCTGATGAGGTGCTCGCACGCTCCCACCACGTGCACAAATACCCCCCCCCCCCCCCCCCCCCGCCACCCCACCACCACCACCACTATCCCCTCCACAGATGTTTGTAAACACGACAGGCAAATTGTATGTTTGTGTCCAAAGTGACGAGGTGCAGGGACATAGGACATGGTGGTGTAGGCTACTGGAGCTTAGTGTCGTCTGTGCAGCTGCCGTCGTTTGATGGGGGGGGGGGGGGTCACTTCGCTCGGCTGTGCGTGTCAGAGAAGAAAGAGGCGCAGAGAGTGCCGTGTTTATTTACCCTCTGTATCTTTTTCCCCTTCTTTCTTTCTTCCTCTCTTTCTTCCTCTCACCCCCCCTCTCTCTCTCTCTCTCTCTCTCTGTGTCTGAGAGGGGTGACCTCACCTGACAAGCATGGGGGAGAAGACCGCTTGCTTCTGTTGTGCGTCCGGCGAGTGAAAGAGGCAGCTGAGCGCTACGGGCCTGTGTGCTGGCATTAACGTGCGGATGAGGGCAGTCTACAGATTAGTCCACAGATCACTCTGCAGTGCCCACATCCCATTGCGACCAGCACCAACCACACCCCACTAACAAGCTGCAGTCCTTTTGAAATTTAATCCGTTGTATTGACTGGAAATGTAGCCACTTGTGTATCCCCCTCGCCAGTGAGTCAAGGTGATGGTGTTCTCGAGCTGGCAAAGGGCCTTTGCAACTCACTGGCATGACTTTTAACATATTTATTAACTGCGGCCACCGTTGCCAAGCAAATGTTGTTTTTAGATTTTCCTTGGGTCCTTTTTAAAAACAGTCTGGTCTCGAGTAAACACAGCCGAGCTGCGAGCTGCGAGCTGTGAGCTGCGCGGTGAGGCGAGGCTTGCACCTGCTCTGCCCCCGGTGCGAGCGTTTATTTTTCATCTCCGAGCGAGTCTATCCGGAGTCCCGGCGCGGGAGTGGAAAGTCGGCCGGCCGGCGCTGGCTCAGGTGCTGGAGCTGCCTGGCTGCTCCGTGGGGGTTGGCGGGAGGGGAGGGTTGGGCTGCGGCCGGCCCTGAGCGAGCGAGCCGGGTCTCGTGTTTGTGGCTTCTGGTTCATTTCCCTACTGACTCTGGGTCAACAGCTCATTCAGCACCTCCATGTGTTGGTGTATGCTCAGTGCCTGTCCAAAGGCAATAGCCCAGTTGTTAGCACTGCTCCTACTTTTTGGGCTATTTAGAAGGGTATCTGAGTGAGAGGCAGAGAGAGAGAGAGAGAGAGAGAGAGAGAGAGAGAGAGAGAGAGAGAAAGAGAGAGCAAGTGAGAGAAAGAAGCAAGACAGAAAGAGAAGGAGAGCTGTTCCACCGCATAGTCTTCCTTTAAAGTGGATCTCTGTGGGTGTATGGAACAACATGCCTCGAGATCAGATAGTGCCTCATATCAGGGTGTCTTTGAAGGCGAGACTGACTGAACGTAAAGTCAGGCGCAAGTTATCTAAGAGAGCTTCACGTCCAGCAATTAGCTTCTATTCAAACTCTTATGGGGTGGAGCACACCAGGTCCTCTCTAAAAACAGTTTTGTCTGTCATCTTCACAATACGTCTGGTTCCCTCTGTGTAGACTAAAGCCAGCTCAAGAAGACCACACCAAAGAGAATTTGTCCCCAATCACTGTCCACAAGCCACCCTTATTTCTCTATGCCACCGCCACTTCTTTCAAGGGCCTGAACTGAGCACAAAGTGCGCTGTGGTGGCTATCAACCTGCTTTATCTCGACAGCAAAACAAGATGGAGGCTCATCTGGGCAGACTGTCAGGTGTGGAATGATTCCACTTTGGTAGCCAGCCTCTGCTGCTCTGCAGACTGGAACTTTCTGTGGCTGGGTTCTCCTCTTTTGCATAATGCATTTTCCTTTCTAGATGGCAGAGCGCTAGTCTGGTGCATGGACGGATGCACTCCAACAAAAAACACAAGGCAGCATGGGCCATTTGCATCCCAAAGCATGGGCAACTAACATGAGGGAAAGACAAAGACATTCATGATGTTATAATAGTGTGTCTCCGCAGGATTTACCGTTTCGGTGTTGTTTCACCCCCCCATTAAATTGACTGGACGATGATTTGCTGTGGGTTTTATAGAGCAGACTGTCCTTTGCAATGACCCGAATGTTTGTTCTGTAGATTCCTTCTTCCTCCTGTATTTCACCTTGGGGAATCACTAAACACTGTCGTGCATACCCTCTTTTCCTTGTCTTGGGGAGTACAAAATACACATCTCCAGGGTCTACGGATGCCTGGTTTCCTAATCGGTAATGATAGAGTGGTTTTTGATGGGGAAACTCCACTCGTCCACCACTCTAACAGAGATTTCTCTTCTGTCTTTTTTTCCAGGCCTGATGGAAATCCGATCTGTCAGTGTGGGAGTTGTCGCCATCAAATCTGTCAGCACTGGGCTGTACTTAGCCATGACCAAAAAGGGCTCCCTCTTTGGATCGGTAGGTGCATTTCCAGACCTTATTAAGACATTTACTGACATGACATTATTAAGAAATATTTTACAAGTGTCATCCATCCTACATGCAGAATAATCCCATCTGCACCTGTTCTTTTTAACTATACGGTCCCTGGGAGCATTTTGCCTCAGGAACAGATCTAGTTGTAACCCAAGGTGCGTCAACCACACCTGAGCCAGATTAGGGCCTGGACTGTACTCAAGTCAGATATACCCTGGGGGTACACACAAACACAAACACACACACACACACACACACACACACACACACACACACACACACAGACAGACAGACAGACAGACAGACAGACAGACAGACAGACAGACACACACACACACACACACACACACACACACACACACACACACACACACACACACACACACAATAACAGGGATCTTCAGCATTCCTCTTTTCATAAATCTCACTGAAAGCAGTGCTAGCCAGTGATTTGCTACTTTTGCCATCTAGGCCTATGTCGTGCCCATATGCTAGTTTTGGTATCATTTACTAATTCATTTGGATAATATGGTCATGTGAAGGGCAGCTGTTCCAACAAAGAATGTTTGAAAAGTTTTAGCAACATGATGTTGCCATGGATATCTCCAAAAAACACTAGTTATGCCACTTCAGCACCTTTTATCTTATCGGCTTATCATGTTTCAGTCTGTTGCTAACGTCATGTGTTTTTATCATTCAACTGGCACTTAGGATGCGTAGTATAAGTCAGGGGCCAGTGGAAAACCGGGTTCAACTTGGTGTCATTTGTCTATTGAAATCCTATGGGGTAGCTCTGTCCATTTATTTTACTGTTTATGCTATTAGCTTTAAAAAAATAAATAAAAAACTATATTAAACACCTTTTATCTTATTGGTATCTTATCTTAGTGTAAGGTTCACTACTGCTTCTTTGTGGTAACATTAAAGCTCACAATATTAAATACATTCAAAACAGTTGTTGTTGTTACAGTTTTGCATGCTACCTGTCAATAGCAGCTAGCCACTAGCCCTAGTATGAACAACACATTTTCGCAGCTTGATCTCATATTAGCAGTCTGTTTACTGTACCTACTGCGATAAGATGGGTGACAACTAGGGCAGCATGGTATTCCCTACCTGAGGGAAGATAAGGGCAAGTTCTTCTAGTGTCTCCTTCTGAATCACGCCTTGATGAGAGTGCACCTGAGGAGCCCCCATTCGCTGATCGTATCTTAAGGAGGGCAGTGCGATAGCTTCCTGATAATAATCATCTGCGATGGAAGCTAAACCACAGCTTACTGTAGCCACATCATCTGTTCAATTCATCCATTCTCCCCGATAAGAAGAGTGAATCACCAACAGTAAAAGCAGACTTGAAGGCAATTTGTAGGAACTAGGTAGTTTTGCAGTCTCCGAGGACAAGCATTATACAACTAGGCTACCTGACTGCTCCAGCAGCACAGAGGTTGGGTGAAAAGGCAGCATTTGAAATGGTTGAAACAGCAGTAGGCCTAGGGAAGAGACTCATATTAAAAACAAGTCTGGACAATTCATAAAGCCGATCTTTAGAAAGTCTATACAATAACTGAAATAAATTATGTAGTAATATGGAATAAATTTGTACGTGCCTGCCTTGAATGCTGAAGTGTCCCTTTAGAATGGAATTCATGCATGTGAACTCTTAACCACATATTTATCATATTATGCAAGTATAGTGAATAACAAGAGTGATTCCTGTCATTAAGAGATTTTTCCATATGGGGAAGCATAGATAGAATGTGCTGTGGTCCGGGCCAGGCCCAGATACGGCTCGGTGTCAGCGCGTTATCAGGGAGGTCATCAGGGCCCTTTATGGCACTGCTTGTCATTACTCCATGTGAACACACTTGGAATAGGATCCCATGTAGAGGGGTCACATCCGGAGCACTTGTATCTCTGAGCCCATCTCTGACCTTTGACCCGACTCGTTGAGGCAGGTCAGGACAGATTGTCCCAAAAGGCCCTGCACTCGCTGCCCCCGTGTAACCTCTCTGTCTCTCTTTTCTTTCTTTCTTTCTTTCTTTCTTTCTCCATCTCTTTCGTCCTTTTCTTCTGTTTTCTTTTCTTTTCTCAGCCGCGGTACAACCCCAGCTGCAAATTCAAGGAGCGGATCGAGGAGAACGGCTACAACACGTACGCCTCGCTGCGCTGGCGGCACGGCGGCCGACAGATGTTCGTGTCGCTCAACGGCCGCGGAAAGCCCCGCCGGGGACACAGAGCCCGCAGGCGGCACCCCTCCACCCACTTCCTACCCATGATGCCTACGTAATTGCCCCCACTTACCCGGCCCCCCCAGCCTCCGAAGTGGCTCCTCCCATCCCTCTCATATTAGTGTTGTCATCATCATTGCTGTTGATACTCTTATTATTATTATTATTATTATATATTTGTTATGCTATTATGATGTTACTGTTGTAAGCCCTCTCCCCTTGTATGTACATTTGTTGGGGCTTTGTGTTTGTTTGTTTGTTTGTTTTTGTTTGTTTTTATCATATTATGCTTAGTGTGGCCACAGTGGAGTTACCTTTAAGTTATTCTCCCTCTGCCCCTGTGTATGCCTTAGGTTTTAAAGTAAGGCTGCTAAAACATGTATAAAACACAGTTTACTTGTAAATATTATGATGTCCATCCCTATCACTCTTCTGAGTAGAAAGTCTGTTCAAGTCCAACATGATCTTAAATGTATAAGCTGGACTGGATGTTCAAGTTGGATTCTCTGAAGAGGCTGATCATCTGATTTGAGACGGTGACTTTGGACTGCATTTGTGGACAATGGGATCTTACTCTCTCCAGATAAAAGTGGATGGACATACATACAGTATATACTGTTTCACTCGCTTCACTACTGAGAAACTCTGGCAGAGACAGTGCATCGGTGTGTGTGTGTGTGTGTGTGTGTGTGTGTGTGTGTGTGTGTGTGCGTGCGCGCGCGCATGTTTGTGTGTGTGTGTGTGTGTGTTTGAGTGAAGCCGTGATCCCTGTTAAGTGCAGACTCATGCGATGAGATTCATCTCTGATTAGATAACTATGCTGGGAGTTCCTCTCGCGTTTTTATGCCTCGGCAGGAGATCCCTTTTTTACGCCTTTCATGGAGCAGAGATAGGTTTTGTTTACTGCTGGTCCAAGTGTCTGCCCCCTTCGCAAGGTGAACAAACATAGTAAAACAAACTGGCCCCGGGGCGAGTCTGGACAAGCTCACGTCAGTGGACTCCCCTGGGTCTTAGCCCTGATGGGCACTCGGCGCAGGTAGAAGCTCCGTGGTTGTCTGGCAACCATCACCCTGAAAATGGCTCTGGACTGAAATCCCTATGTATCTAATGGGGCCTTTGGTTTCTGAAGCGCAAAAAAGGAAATGAATTGACCCTTTCATACTATTTCATGTGTAGACTGTACTTCTTACTCCCTTACACCACACTAACATGTCTCCACCAATCTGTTGCAAATAGAACGTCTAATATATTTAATTATTTCGAAACTCTGTGTTGAAAGTGAGGCTCCATCTCTTCTCCCCTTTGTGTTTTGCTGAAGTTCATGTCCGTTTCTTGGTCGACCGTCATGTATTGCCTGCCTACTCCATCGCCTGCAATCAAGGACGTGATCATGGAACACTGTTTAATAAGCATATTCCTTTACTGCAGAGGAGCATTTGTGTGTGTCTGTCTTGTTCAGCCTGGTAAAACTGAATTCAAATAAACACTAAAATGATCAAACATGTACAAGAAGTGTGATCTATCATAATAGCTCTGTCATAATCTGTGTTAATGATGATGATGTTGATGATGAGGATGATGATGATGATGACTACAATAGTGATGCTGGTGGTCTTTAAAGAAATTATACTCTTGAAAAGAAAAAGTAACACTCAGGAAAATCTATTCATATTCAAGTTCATCTGTCCAAGTTCAAGTTCTACCTGATACATACAGTACATTTGTAATCTACATACATCATGCTTCAAAGACTGTGTACTATCAGCACTCTCCTAACTGAATGTAGCTGTATGATATGTTCATCAGGTCTTGAGTGTAGCTGACCGTAGAGGCACGTGGCTTCTCTCACTCCCACATGTTAGAGGAACACAGATGGCAGGTGCTCGCATCGGAATGATTGGAAACATATTGAGGCCCAGGCAGGGACTTCATGCTGCTTGATGGACCCATAGGAGAAGTGACATCATGCTGCTTGATGGAACTGTAGTGGGCCTATACCTGTAAAACGGGGCTGCAAAACATGTGAGAGGAATTCAAGATTACATTTGGCCTCATCAATCTTTCTTGTCAACACATTATATTTTGCTCACAAGCCAAGCTAAAACCACAAAGCATGTCCTGCGGCCACAATTTCAATAGTTTGTTGCTGAGTTTCTGATAAGTAGACGAATGTAAACAACAATGAGTACAATTTCATATGAAATTCAGTATGGCAATGGCCACCAAAGGTATGTCAACACCCCAACATGTGAAGCCTCCATAGTAAATCCTATTTTCTGCCTGTTCCCTTGTGAGCGGTGCCTGATCGTCAACCAGTCTGTATCTCCCTCTCTCTCCCTCCACTGCCCCCCCCCCCCCCCCCCCTCATAACAGTCCAGGAATTCCATGCTCCTTTTTCCCCCCTCTCTTGGCTTTAAGGTGAGGCTGTCTGTTTATGCCAGCCCGCTGTTCGACAAGCGGCGAAACCGTACAGGAGCCTGTAATTATCATTGTTTCTGTACTGTCCTGTCAGAGTGCTCGCCAGCGAGACAAGAGTGATCCCTTGGCAGTGCCGTGGGCCGCCAGATCAAAGCCCGCGGCCTTTGATCACGAGCAAACCCCAAAAACGTTATGGAAAATCAAGGTGGGGAGAGCGCTCTTCAAAGAACCACGCAAACTGGGGCCTGCCTTCAGACTTTTTTTGCTGGGCCATCTTCTGCGTCTCTCCTCTCCTCCCTCCACTGTGTCACAGTCTAATGTTGCGTGCAGGTGTTTCCTCTTAAAAGTCTGTCAGGAGGTAAAGGACGACGTGCGCTTATTTGAAGCCGCTGTGCCTAGAGTGGCGCGTCTAAAGAGATACTGAAGTGTTTTGGCTTATGGTGATGCTCGCTGTGTGGCTTGGCAAACAACTAGCTACCCTTAAGCCGAACAATCACATAAGCAGATGGCTGTGGTCACAGTTGTGGTCGCGTTACCGCCAAAAAGCTTAAAATTCCAATCTCGGGAAAAACTACTCGGGTCTTATGAGGGACAGATGTTAATTTTCTATCTTCAAAACAATTAGCGAGACGAGAGAATGACGCGCTGCTCAGAAGCATGGGGTCAGTCAGTCAGCATACAGTAATACGCAACTTCAAATGGCACATTAGCATTCAGATAAGAGTCATCCGCGCTGTGACGAGAACACACCACACATACTGCAGGAATGTAGTGCACTAATGTCTACAGAAGAGCTGTTCGGCCACTGCTACAGTCTCACCAAAGGCCGGCAACCACAAACAATGACCCTTGGGGAAGAAAACGTAGGGCCAAATAAAATACTCGTTTGCTCATCATATTCAGATCTACAGGTGGTATATGCGAGAGAGAACGACAGAGAGAGAGAGAGAGACGAGAGAGAGTGAAGGAGAGGGAGAGAAAGAGAATGAGAGAGAGGGAAGAGAAAGCATGCGATTCCAGCGACCGCAGAGCTCAATAAAATGATTGTGGCCTCCGAGACTAATTGTGGTGGCTCTGCGTCTCCCCGCGGAGTGAAGCGTGGAGCCGCACGGCGCTTTGAGGGGGTCCAGTGTGCTCCTGCTCTGCGGCCTCCTCAGCCGGAGTGGCCTTGAAAGACCGCGGGACCACCGGAGATCAATAGCAGAGCCCTTCAGTCTTTCACTGGCCTTCTAATCCCTCTCATTTGTCTGCCATTTGTTCGGGGCCATTCACAACTCTCTGAATTTGGGATTAGGCTTGTTTTGTTACAAAAACAGCCCGAGTTGTTATGGTGAATAGGCCAAGGAGCAAACTGTGTGCGTGCCTATATGTACGTGTGTGTGTGTGTGTGTGTGTGTGTGTGTATGTGTGTGCCTCTCTCTGTGTGTGTGTGTGTGTGTGTGTGTGTGTGTGTGTGTGTGTGTGTGTGTGTGTGTGTGTGTGTGTGTGTGTGTGTGCGTGTGTGTGTGTGTGTGTGTGTGTGTATGTGTGTGTGTACACATGTGTGTGTTTATGTGCGTGTGTATGTATGTGTGTGTGTGTGTGTGTGTGTGTGTGCGCAATTGTGTGTGTGTGTGTGTGTGTGTGTGTGTGTGTGTGAGAGATAGTGTGTGTGAATGTGTGTGTGTGTCACCCCATTATTATTTCTTTCTTTTTTCTAATACATTTATTTGAAGGACATTAATCCATGGGTATGATTTTGTGGAACATAATGCCAGAGGCTGACTGTTAATGGCTTTCATGTTCTTCATGTCCTAGAGCAAGTTTTTCTTAGAGACATTCTGCCCTCGTCCCAGGAAAAGCAACTGGTTTCCTCAGTTGTTTTCAGTTTAGGACAAATATGTTAATAATCAAGCAGTCCTCAGATATGTAGTTAGTTAACCAGCAAGTATTTATTTTGAACTTTTCCAGTAAGATGAACACACGCTGCATGCTAGCTCTTGGAATCCATCTCTGAAAATCTGAAATATTTTCCGCCTCATAGAACTCAAAATGGTGGCAGTTAAAATGAGTTAAGTTCCATAACTTTCAGAAAAAAACCCTTTTCCAATCGGGCAAATTCCCCCCCCCCCCCCCCTCTCTCTCTCCTCTCCCCATCTCTTCATCTCGATCTTGCTCTTCATCTCTCCATTTCTCTATCTCTCTGTTCTCCAACTCTTTCTCTCTCTCTCTCCCTCCGTCTCTCGCTGCCCTGTCCAGCTCTCCCCGTGTGAGTTGGCAGTGGGGAGCAGATCTATCAGAGTGGCCCCTCTCATCACAGGTTGGATTATGGCCTCCCCGTCTGAAGCCACTGGACGGACATGAGACAGGTACCCCTGAGTGGCACACGCCCACCCCACCCCTGCCACTGCCACCGCCACCGACCCTCGACGCCTGTCCGTGCCACGGGCCCGAGGTATGCGGCCGCTCCGCTCTGGCCCGCCGGGACGCGTCCAGCCTCGGCCGCACTTGGCATTCCCCGGATGCCTGCGGGCAAGTCAAACACTGTAAGATGGGCTGGGACAGGGGCTCGGGGTGGGTTTGGGGTTGGAGGGTGGAGGGGGTGTTTGATGGGGTGGGGGTGGTGGTGGTGGTGGTGGTAGAGTGGTGGGGTGGCTGCCACTCTCTGCCAGAGACTTGGGCCAACTGAAGCAGGCTGTAGTTTGGCCCAGGGCCCAGTCAACATCATGAGGTTGTCTTTGGCTTTTGGTGACTGGAAAAGACATAAGTCAGGATGGGTTCATGCAAAGCACGGGACAAGCCAAACCCATTCCACTCTAGCCTACGACCTCCGCTATGTGTGTATCTATCTGTGTGAGTGTAGGAGGGTGTGTGTGTGTGTGTCAATATGTGTGTGTGTGTGTGTGTGTGTGTTGGAGAGATGATGATGTACACATAGAGTGTTTGTGCATGTGTGTGTGTGATGGAGAGATAGAGTATGCATGTGTGTGTGTGTGTGTGTGTGTGTGTGTGTGTGTGTGTGTGTGTGTGTGCATGTGTGTGTGTGTGTGTGTGTGTGTGTGTGTGTGTGTGTGTGTGTGTGAGTAAAAAAACACCAAGAAAGAGGAGCTTATCTGTCTGCCTTTTGTCATGCATTTGCGCATTTGCACACTGACATTTTCACACGGTTAATGCTAACGCCGCTCACGCCCGTGTTCCCCTTGCCTCACCACCAGGTCGGGTGTTCACCCCGCGGCACTCACTCGGCTTTTTCCACGTTTTTGCTGTTTAAATTTAGGTTTTCATCACGGCCTCCTTTTCCCCTCTCAGGAGTTTCAAAAATAAGCTCGAGTAGCAGCGGCGAGAAAAATTTATTTTGGACCTTTTCCACAGACTGCTCTCGGACATATAAAACGTCCGTGACTGTGGGGGTGTCTGTTTCGTCTGTCAAGGATTGTCAGCATCGTCCTGAAAATATGTAAAAAAAAAAAAAAAAAAAAAAAAAGCTGAAAGAAGAAAAACGAATGCTCTTGGCTGGACGGGGGGGGGGGGGACGTGCTGGTCCAAGACCTCTTTCCCTTACAGATATTTCCAGCGCTGATATAAATATGAGTCTTCTGAAATAAAACAGTCTGTCTGCTGCCTCTCTTCTCCCCAGTAGGATGGAGACACATGACAGGATGAAGACGCACATGTTCAGGGTCTGAGCCTCTGTTACCGCAACCATTCACCTCAGGACTAGACGGACAGTAGTCAGGCTGCCCCCTTGCACTGCATATGCATGGGGTTCATCAGGTCCCTAAACACAGGTGTATAAAATCAAGCGCCTAGATTATGGATGCAGACTGCATGGTGCTTGATTATTACACCTGAGGAAAGGGACCTAGTGAAGCCATGAAAGGGGAAAAGACTCTGTACCCTTCTGATTCCACTGTATCAGATCAGCCTCTTATAAAACATCATGTTTCCTGAACATGGATTTAGCCTAAAAGAAAACTTCAATGAACATCTCTATTGAGAAAAACTTTTGGTCTAAGAGTAGGAGCTCTCAAAAATGCTTTGCAAAGTGTCTAAAGACTAGGTAAAGCTTGCTTACTGTAATAACTAACCAGAATATATTTGCAATTTGAATACCATGAAAAAGATCCTAAGAACAAGCATTAGTGGGTCAGCTATCACCCACATGAAGCCGTTAGTTCATACACGAGAATTTTGCTCATAGACTGACTTTGCACTTTACCCTGCATTCAGAGTATAGGGCCCTAGGTCTGGTTCTATAGGTCTAATAGAGAAGAGAGCTAGCTGTGTTGCTAGCTGTTGACCTTCCAAACTCAACATAGACGTATAGCATCTTCCTGCAGGCTACAGTACAGTATATGAAGCATGCACCATGTTTAGGCTACCTGGTCCTCCAGGTGATGGGCCTGCGGGCCCTGGGGGAGCTTCCTACAGCAGCATCTGTGTGTGTGTGAGGTGGAGCGGAGCTCAGCGGACATGTCACACACAGCCTCTCCTCAGCACTGAGCCGGCCCATTATGGCATTAGAGGGCTTTTCATCGGGAAGGCCCAGAGCAACCGGAGAGAGGGGTGTGTGTGTGTGTGCGTGTGTGTGTGCGTGTGTGCGTGTGTGTGTGCGTGCGTGCGTACGTGTGTGTGTGTGTGTGTGTGTCATTGTGTGCGTGCGTGTGTGTGTGTGTGTGTGTGTGTGTGTGTGTGTGTGTGTATGGAGCCCTCAGGGGGCACAGTGAGCAGGGGACACATGTTATGCTGCTCTTCGTATTGGTGACCCATGGATGTTGATCTGTTGCCTCTGCTCTGACATGTAACCTTGCAACTACCAACTACCTACAGTAACTACCTTACCCTTGAAGTCCTGTCTGGACAAGTGAGCTGCAAATGAATTGCACTTCTTCAGAGAAATAAAGATGTACTGAACTGAACTGAACTGTGTCCCCAAGGACAGCTGACTCATGAGTAGACATGACTCTGTTTTGGTAGAGATTTGTGCCAAAGCAGCATCAGATGCTAGCCAGTGACTATGTGCTATGTAGTTAAACTAGCCTTGTCTTCACACCGAAAGGGTCATGAACACCTCCTAAACAATCCCGCTGGCATGACAAAATGTGCTAAACATTTTCTGGAACGGCATGTTGGCACGAAAGCATCTTTGGTGCACCATTAGTAAGATATTACTCAATCACCAAAGTGCAGTTGCCATTGGTGATGAGGACAAATAATAAAGAGAGACCTCCTCATGCAGGAGAAGAACTGAGAGAAAATATGTCAACAAAGAGCAAGAGCGCCATCTCCTGGTAAAAAAATACAAGACCTTGGTGCAAGTAAGAGGAATCGGAAGCACAGGGATATGATCCCCATTATACTGTTGAGATAGAGTGTCTTCATAAACACTACCTCTGTCATTTACATCAATAAACTATGAACTAAATATGACTAATAAACTATTAATTGTGTTGCTGTTATATCTTATTCCTGCTATCCTTGTGAAATTCACAAACACCATCCAAGACAACCTCTCCTCTCATTTTAAGGCATCAGTATATTGAGGAGATGGCCATAATAGGCTACCTGTTTACCTGTGTACCTTTGCCTCTATTTTGTTTTTGTGTCTATTTTATCGTCAAAACCGATAACTGACAATTGCCTTAGAGCCTCCACTCGATAGACCTGGAGCGATGTGACGTAGGCCTATCACAAGTTGAGTACACATCCAAAGTCAGTTCGAGTCATCTTGGAAAAGCACTTCATAAAGCAACGGTGGTTGAATGAAGTGTGTACGTTAAATGGTTCAAGCTCAATTAGACATACACAGACAACAGCAGAATACTATGGAATATACTGAAGACAACAAGATAATAAACTAGAAAAGCACTCAGAGATCGCAGACCTCCGCCAAGTGAAAACATAACCACCTCCTGGATCCAGACGGTGATCCGAATCACTCCCAAAATTGAGTGGTTTCTTCCTTGGGTCATTTCAGACCCTTTCTTGTAAATTGAATCGAAATCCATCCAGAACTTTTTGAGTTATGCTAACAAACAAAAAAACAGACAAACAAACAAACCTCGATGAAAACATAACCTCCTTGGCAGAGGTAATAATGATAATTAAGATAATGTATGCTGATACTGAATGGTTGTCATTGTTGTCATGGTCTAATATAATAGCCTACTCACATCTAAGAACATTGTAATATCTCAAGATATTTTCCTTAAGACGTGACGTGTCATAACTCGGGGTATTCAAAGGAACTGTAATTGCGATCATTCAAGCATTCATTTACTGGTAAAGGTCACTTGCCATACACTTCATCCCCACAAGGTGAGTGTGTGTGTGTGTGTGTGTGTGTGTGTGTGTGTGTGTGTGTGTGTGTGTGTGTGTGTGTTTGCAAGTGTATGTTAGAGGAGGAGGAGATATGAGGGACTATGAAATTTTTTTCATTCTTACAGCTAACTGACGAAAACAGTCAAACACCACATTGGGGAGGATGTGGATGAGATATCCCCTGCAGTGCAATGAGGCGTCTGTCACTTGGGCTCGTGGACATCATGGGTGTTGCAACTCTGCTCTGCCTTCAGCTTGCAGCTTCCATGCTGCTGTTGGGTTTCTCAAGTAAGTTCCTACAGTATATAAATGATGTTCTACAATTTACTGCATTTATTTTCATATCTCATGTTGTCATGCAAGGTTCTATAGGGTGAATATGAACTTGTTCTGTGATTACTGTAACAATGAACTGACAAGACACAGTTACAGTATAATGTATTTAAGTATGTAACTTTGTGCAAAGTATTACATACAGTACATGTGTGATATCCATCATCACTTCCTTTGGCAGGTGCCCAGGGTGGGTATGTGGCCATTGTGAATGGCACAGTAGCAAAAAAAGACTCCAGGCCCTACATGGTCTCTGTGCAAGAAAATGAAACACACAGTTGTGGTGGCTTTCTGGTGTCTGAGTCATTTGTCATGACTGCAGCTCATTGTATCACTTGGTAAGTTCTCTGATTCAAGTTTAAAAACAAATTGTGATATGAGTTATGCAACGAAAGCTAGAGTTAGCCAAAGCTGTTAATATGATTGTTGAAGTTACATTGACATAATAAGCGTGTTTTCTTCCTCCTTGGCAGGGGAGTGAATTTGACTGTTGTGGTAGGTGGTCAGGACATTACAAACCCGAATAGTGGCACAAGGATACCAGTGAAATACTACCATGTCAACCCTGGATTCACTGATAAGCCACTTCTGAATGACATCGCACTTCTACAGGTAGCCTAAATAGCAACACTTCACTTACATGTATATTTCTTCAAAGTAAATGCACGTTTAAAGATGCACTGTGTCATTTCATTACCTGTTCAGCCATTGTCAGTCAGTGTTTTTTTTTGGATATGTTACACAGTTGGCAGAAGGAGCAAAACGGTCCAAATCTGTACAATGGATATCTATTCCCGAGAAAGACAAAGACATCAAAAAGGGAATGGTTTGTAGTGTGGCCGGATGGGGGAGAACGAAAACCAAAGAGCCTGTAAGCAACCTTCTTCTCCAGGCAGATGTGGTTATAGTGAAAAGAGAAGAGTGCAAGCAATTATGGAAAAGTTACTTCCGTGAAAACATGCTTTGTACGAATGGTAAAGCAGGCGTTTGCCAGGTAAGCTATGGGCAAATGCACTACTCACAAGGTCAATGAAAATGGGAGAACAAAATTGAGTTGCTCTGCTACTTTTGTTTTCTCAGCCAGCTGTTTCATCTCTTTTGATGTCTGTTACAGGGTGACTCCGGTGGCCCTCTGGTTTGCAAGAAGAAGGCTGTGGGAGTAGTGTCGTTCAACGAGAGAAATAACTGTGACAAGCCAAAAAAGCCAAATGTCTACACAAAAATATCAGCATATCTGCCATGGATAAAGAGTATTTTAAAGAGTGTCAAAGACTGACGAAATTAAATAAATGCCACATGCTTTTCATTACTTTTCATACTTTCATTCATTTTTTTTGTTTGTTATTTAACTACATGATTTCATTTAAAAAGTATTTTGTAAGATGTTTTACATAAGCTCGCCTTATGGCTTAAACCAGATAGCGCAAACACACCAACCTCAGTGGAATTATTGATCGTAATCGCATCTCTGATAGTCATCTACCAGTTTGAGTTACCATGACATGTTCTTCAGCCTGCATTTTGAAATGAGTTTTGACACTGCAAAAAGTGCACACGCTCAAAGTTCACCATGCGACATGTGGTTAGTACATCACACCTTAGAGGGGTGTCAATGGGGCTGACGTCATCAGGGGTCTTTACAGACACTGTACAAGGGTCTTTACAGGAAACATTTCAGACAACTGCAGGTTGTGCCACAGTGCCTTTAGAAATAGGCACCAAAATGAGTGAGACCATTACTAATTCAAACCAAGGATGGATGGCCATCTGGAATACCGGCATTTCCCAGTGGGCCATCGCACCTTTTGGCCCGATACAATAGGCTATATACTGTAGTTTAATTTGTTTGGCCCATGATCAGTCCATAGGAAGGACAGTCAATGGCCTATTTTTTTTATTTTGCATACTGACACTGGTGATGGCATGAGTGGTGGTAAAGCAGAACGTCGAAAGGGTTCTATCTCGGTAGGATTCCCTATATGTAAAGATGGGCTAAAAGACTAAACTGGTGGAAATGTAGACAAATCAGATCACAAGGCAATTAAGCTATAACCTATGCAGTAGGATAAGACTCCAAAGGGAAAGAATTCAGGCTCGGCTGCCTGAGAACTGAAAACCACAACCACTTTTCAGCTTGAAAAAAAGGCACTTTCCTTTGAGCGAAATGATGATATATTTGTTATTTAATCTGTGATTTACAGTATATACTAACAGACATTGGCCGGGTTTCCCAGAATCGTTAAGAAGCTCTTAAGTGCTAAGAACTTCTTAGGAGCGTTCTTAGAACATTCTTACAACGCTCCTAAGAAGTTCTTAGCACTTAAGAGCTTCTTAACAATTTTGGGAAACCCGGCCAATGTGAGTGTCGTTCTTAGGGCACAAAACATCCTTAAAACAGGGGAAAAGTTTTGGGGAAACAAAACTCCATCCACAAAGCATACAAATGAGTCATAACTGGAAATAACATCATGCTGTTGAAGATATGTACCACTCTTCACTCTGTTCTGCCTCTCCTTTGCCATTTCAAAAAGTGAGTAGGCATATAGAGGTTGAATCCTTTCCTTATACTGTATATTTCAAGCTGTCAGGGAAAATTGGCGAAGATGTGAAAACAGTGAAAATCCCATCATCTAATAAATTGAAGATGAAAAAAGGGTTCAAAAGGAGGGGTCTGGAGCCAGTGTGTAGGCTCAACTCAATTTCAGTGAGCATTTGAGATGAGTTGATTATCATTATGTCAGAGATACCTATCTGATTGGCATTATTTCATGTGCTTGTTCCAAGGAAGAGTTGGGAGGTCCACTGGTGCGCAACGGTCTGGCTGTTGCTATAGTGTTATTCAGGGTAAATGAAAAAGATCATCCCTGCTGTTTACACTCAAATATTAAAGTCATGGATCGAAAAACAAACAAATCCCATAACTACTCATTTGTGGTATAGCGCCACATAGTTAAAAATGAGGCATTGTAATTGCAGGTATCTTTGGCTGACTGCACGAAATTTGACCTGGATCATTGTGACTTCCTCTGAATGCATGCTGGGGGGCCACACAATAAATTCATTTATGTGTACACGTAGTGACTGTACACAAATCGGCCTCCAGATGGTGGTGTTGAACGAAGGACTGCCAGATTAAGTTGAAATATACACACATGCCACACACACACACACACACACACACACAAAATTCAAAATTTCAAACAATTTAAAGTAGACTGAGAACAAGTAAGTGCATCAGTGAATGCTGTTTTTATACGGTCTAGTGTCAGTTCTATAGTCAGGTGATTCGTGCTAGAATTAGTAAGGTTAGCTGTTAGTAGTGCTATGATATTCTCTGAAGAGCTGGGTTTTCAGGAGTGCTATATCCAACCTTAATTCTAAACAAAGGTGTTCATTCCTTTTAAGACTAGTGACAGTCCTAAACAAGATTTGCTCTTGGGGTCCACCTGTGGTTGAGAGGGAATACACCAACAGCAGTCTGTAGAAAAAGATCCAGAGGGAGGAGGCATGGAGGGCAGTTTCCTACCCGAAACTAGAAAGTTGCCATAGGTTGGTAATCACCGAGGGGGCCTCTCAGACAATGGCAGAAGTGCCGTTCGTCATGTTATGAGGTTACTGTATGTGCCATCATCATTATGGAAAAGTAGTGTTGAGGGTGCCTTTAAAAGGTGGACCTCCTTGTGGATTAGAACTGAGAGTTGTGTCAACAGTAAACATGGGCAAGAGCGCCATCATGTGGTTCAAATGCATTACATCGGTGTAAGTGAAGGGATAGGATGCACAGGGATGTGATCCACATTATATTGTTGAGATAGAGTCTTTATAAATTATTGCTGTCATATCAAGTTGTTTTTTAACCAACAACTAATAACCTATTCTACTGAAGTATGAGTTGCTATTGTATCCCATTTCTTCCTGCTTGTGAAATTCACAACCACCACACAAGGCATCCTCTCCCTCTCTAACTGCATCATGTCATATTGAGGCAGCAGGATATTGAGGAGATGGCCATACTACCTGTTGTTCGCTTTGTCTCTCTTTTTTGTCGTCTTTGTTGTCTTCAATACTGGCAACTGGCTTAGAGCCTCCACTTGGTAGACCTAGCGTGATGTGACAAGTTGAGCACACATCCCAAGGCAGTCCAACTCATCTTTGAATGGGCCTAAACTAAAAGTGTTGTGCAGAGTGCCAACCACAAGCAAGCCTTGAGAGGATGTTTCTCAGAGTTGAGGCTTCTGCCCACGCCCACATCACAGAAACAAAGCATCACGCCATGACACACGCCTGACCCTAATCGGTACAATATGCCATAGCCATATACACTGACATGTAATAAAAGGTGAAACCGAAAGTTCCTCACACAGTTGAGCCTGTGGCTTGGCTGATAGCTCAAGATATTTTCCTCGTGTGGTTACACAGACCATACAAGACGTGACATGTGTCATATCTCGGGGTATTCAGACAAACTGTAACTGCGATCATTCAAGCATCCATTTACTGGTAAAGGTCTCTTGCCATACACTTCATCCCCACAAGGTGAGTGTGCGTGTGTTTGTGTGTATACATGTGAGAGTGTGTGTTTGCAAGTGCATGTGTGCATGTGAGGGGGAGGAGATATGAGGGACTATGAAAATTCTGCGTTTTCAGCTAAATGGCAAAAACAGTCACATTGGGGAGGATGTGGATGAGCTACATGTGAGTTACGTGCAGTAAGGCGTCTGTCACTTGGGCTTGTGGACATCATGGGTGTTGCAACTCTGCTCTGCCTCCAGCTGGCAGCTGTTATGCTGTTGCTGGGTTTCTCTCGTAAGTTCTTAATCATATATTTGATGAGCTAAATGATATCTTACAATCATTCAAATGTTTTTATATTTCAAAGAAAATACAGCAAAATCTACTGAACTGATAAAAACATCAACTACATTATAATGTACTATGTGTAATGTCAACTTTGTTTTAGAGCATTGCATAAATGTGTAATATCCACCATCACTTTCTTTGGCAGGTGCCCAGGGTGGGTATGTGGGCATTGTGAATGGCACAGTAGCAAAAAAAGACTCCAGGCCCTACATGGTCTCTGTGCAGAGAAATAAGAAACATAGCTGTGGTGGCTTTCTGGTGTCTGAGTCATTTGTCATGACTGCAGCTCATTGTATCACTTGGTAAGTTCTCTGATTCAAGTTTCATAACTGGTGATATGCGTACGGTAATAAAATCATAGATTTAGTCAAAGCTGTCAAGATAAACTGTTGAAGATATCTTGGCATAAAAAGTTTGTTTTCTTTTCTCCTTGGCAGGGGAGTGAATTTGACTGTTGTGGTAGGAGAACACAAAATTACAAACCAGAAAAGTGATACAAGGATACCAGTGAAATACTACCATATCAATCCTGGATTTAGCCCTGAGACATTTCAGAATGACATTGCAATTCTACAGGTGAATAGCAAGCAATATGAAGCATTTCTTTACTTTCTATACGTTTCTGTAAAGAAAACATCACAAATCAACTAGATGCCAATTTAAAAATACACTGTGTTGTTTCATTACTACCTGCTCAAACCATTGTCAGTCACAGTTATTTGGATATGTTACACAGCTGGCAGGAAGAGCAAAACGGTCCAAATCTGTACAATGGATTTCTATTCCTGAGAAAGACAAAGACATCAAAGGGGCAGAGGTTTGTAGTGTGGCCGGATGGGGGGCAACGAAAACTAGTGGCGGTGAAAACAACCTCCTTCTCCAGGCAGATGTGGTTATCATGAAAAGAGAAGAGTGCAGGAAATTATGGAAAAGATACTTCAGTGAAAAAATGCTTTGTGCGAATGGTAAAGCAGGCGTTTGCCAGGTAAGCTATGGGCAAATGCACTACTCACAATGTCAATGAAAGTAAGAACAAAATTGAGTTGCTCTGCGACTTTTGTTTTCTCAGGCAGCTGTTTCATCCCCTCTTATGTGTGTTACAGGGTGACTCGGGTGGCCCTCTGGTTTGCAAGAACAAGGCTGTGGGAGTAGTGTCGTTCAACGAGCAAGATAACTGTGATAAGCCAAAAAAGCCAAATGTTTACACAAAAATATCAGCATATCTGCCCTGGATAAAGAGTATTTTAAAGAGTGTCAAACACTGACGAGATTAAATAAATGCTTACATGCTATCCATTACTTTTTTCATTTTATTTCTTATCTAACTAAATGATTGTTTTGTAAGGTGTTTTACATGAGCTCGCCTTATGGCTAAAACCAAAGCCGTGGTGTACTGGTTAGCGCTTATAACCGGAAGGTTGCCGGTTCGATCCCCGACCAGTCCACCACGGCTGAAGTGCCCTTGAGCAAGGCACCTAACCCCTCACTGCTCCCCGAGCGCCGCTGGTTGGGCAGGCAGCTCACTGCTCTGGGTTGTGTGATTCACCTCACTGTGTGTTCACTGTGTGCTGTGTGTTCACTAATTCGGTTAAATTGGGTTAAATGCAGAGAACTGAATTTCCCTCACGGGATCAAAAAAGTATATATTCTATTCTATTCAAATAGTGCAAGCATACCAACCACAGTGGAATCATTGATCACAGTAGCATCTCTCACAGTCATCTACAGTACCAGCTGGAGTTACTAGTGACAATTTTCTTATGAAATTCTTCAGCCTGCATCTTTAAATTAGTGGTGACACTGCAAAAAGTGCACACACTCGCAGTACAGCATGAAGACATGTGGTTAGTACTTTACTGCTCAAAAGAGTTTCCTGTGGGTGACCTCATTAGGGGTCTCAGATGCAAGGGTCTTGATGGGAAACATGTCAGACAACTGAACAGCAAGGCTTGTGGAAATTAGCACCAACAACATTAACAAACTTAATTCAAACTGTTATAAACTGTCACTGAAATAGGCAAATTATTAAAATTGTAATTAAAAGACAAGTTGCAAATGCAACCTTTGTTTGTCTCAGTGGATGCTGATATTTTCTGTAATGACTTTCACAAGCATTTGGAATAGCAGCAATAAAATGCCATGCTTGGATATACAATGTGTGGCATGCAATGACTATTCAATTGAACCTTAACCTCAGCAAAGGACAACAACAACTTATGACTAAACTCATCCGTGTGAAACGGTCTTAAGACACGTGTCATTGATGTGATACGCTATGCTGCCTGAGAACTGAAAACCACAACCCCATCGGCTTGTAAGAAGCAGGTACGGCCCAGCAGTCCTGCATTGCTTCCCCCGACCCCTGAACCAGAGACATGCGTGCCCTGCACTATCACCTGATGCTTTTGATGATGCTGCTTCTGCACATGCATGGTAAGTCATATGATAATAATAAGTCCTGCCAACTTACCCTTCGATAGCAAGTCTTGTTTAGGTGGCCTTCGATAGCAAGTTGATTAATACAGGCTGCATCTGTTTTCCTTCATTTCTTTAAAGGCTGTTGTGCTGAGAAGATCATTAATGGGAGGAAGGTAGCAGATAAAGACATGAAGTTCATGGCATCAGTGCAGAACAATGGAAAGCATGTCTGTGGAGGCTTTGTCATTAAGCCCAACTTTGTACTGACTGCAGCACACTGCGAAAAAGGGTAACATCACAATTGAGTATAGAAGAATGATATTTTTACTCTTTTTTAAAAAAGAAATGATGATGTCATTGATTGTCGAATTGTGATCTATAGGCTCACTGGCAATGTGAGTGTTGTTCTCGGGGCACACAATATACATAAAGCGGAGAAAAAACAGCAATACTATATCAGAAAAGAAGACAAAATCATCCACAAAGAGTACAATAGAGTCATAGCTGGAAATGACATCATGCTGTTGAAGGTATTCAAGCAACAGTTTTGGATCTTTTAAGAGGGGTCTTAAGGCATATTTGTTTAATATGCACTTAGTCTTTTGAGCGTTTGTTATGTGTTATGGTTTGTATAATAGTTTTGTTTTGTTAATTTGTCCATTGTTAGAATTTGACATTTATTCTGCTATTGTCCTTAAATTTAGCCATACCATGCTTTAGTTATTGTTATTATATAATTAACTGAGTGACTTATTTGATTGCTATTGTCATTTCATTGTTTTATTTCTCATTAGATTAGTGCTTAAATGATTGTTTTATTGATAATATTGCTATTCTCCCTATTTTGTAATTGTTCACTGTTATTTAATTTGTATTGCTATTTATTTGTATGTCGCTTTGGACAAAGGCGTCTGCTAAATAACCATAACCATAACCATAACCATAACCATGTACCAGTCGTTACACCAGGCACCTAACTGAAGCGCTCCGTTCGTGACGCGTTAATAATCACTATAATCAATGGAAGCAGACGCGACAGTGGGGCATACATTCAAAAAAAAGAAACCAGTCTTCTAAAATGGATTTTACGTGTCGCCAACGGAACGCTTCAGTTATGCGCCTGGTGTAGCTGTTAAAGTGACGCTCAGTCTTCACTCTGCTCTACCTATCCTTTGTCTTTTCAGAGAGTGAGCATGTACATGAATGCTGTTTAATCCTTCGCTTATATTTCAAGCTGTCAGGGAAAATTGGCAAAGATGTGAAAACAGTGAAAATCCCATCATCTGATGACACGAAGATGAGAAGTGGCACAAAGTGCTTGGTCGCCGGTTGGGGAATAACAACTAAGAATACTGTCACAAATCGGCTTCAGGAGGCCCATGTCCAAGTCGTCAATTTACAAGAGTGCCAGAAAAAATGGAATCAGAGGGGCATTAACAAGACACTTCCAAAAAATGTGATGTGTGCCAAAAGGCTCAAAAGGAGTGGTCCAAGTCAGGTGGGTATTTGGTAAACTGACAGATTTGAGCTATTCTTTGCCATTTATACATCTTTTTGTTGACAGATTTGAGCTATTCTTTGCCATTTATACATCTTTTTGTCACCTAAAATTCGGTTTCTTATCCTTATATCAGAGATGCAACTTATTTGACATTATTTTATGTTCCTGTTCCAGGGAGACTCGGGAGGTCCATTAGTGTGCAATGGCCTGGCTGTTGGTATAGTGTCATTCAACCTGCATGAAAGCTATCCACAGATCATCCCTGATGTTTACACTCAAATCTCAAAGTTCCTGCCATGGATCAAAAGCAAAATTGGGCCCTGTTTTGATTGGCAAGATCCTTATGTTGAGTAAATGCATAGTGTCTGTACAGCTGAACCACTGAATGCATGCATGAAACCACAAAATAAAGCTGTTATGTTTTGAGCACTTGTGATTTGCGCTTTTTATAATAAATAAAGCCTCCAAATTGCTCTGGGAATACCATGAAATTTTTGCTGTTTCACGTCATTGTTGCAAAAGAAAATCACTTAGTCACTCACTAATGCTACACACAGTTGAATGAAGACGCTACACACAGTTGAATGAAGACCCCGTTAAGAAATAGTAATAAAAGGCAGGGACTCAAATGCTGCCAATAGGGGTGTCTAGATTTCTAGGCTAATAGAACAAACCTGAAGTCAGCTCATGCTTTTATACTGGGACGTGTGGGCATGAGTTTTCTACATTAGGTCTTGAGAATAAGCAGAGAGAAGGTGCTCATTCCTTTCTAGACCATAGTGACGGTCAAAGTGAGGTCAAAACAGATCTGGCTAATGAAGCCAAAAGATGGCCCCCCTTGCATTAGAGAAGAACTGAGAAAAAAAATTGTCAACGGTGAACATGTACTTGATCGCCATCTCCTGGTTAAAAAAAATGCTTTACTTTGGTGCAAGTGAGGAGGTACACAGGGATGTGATCCCCATTACATTGTTGAGATAGAGAGTCTTCATAAATATTACCCCAGTCATGTACAGTACAGCAATAGTAACATGTAACTAACAACTAATAAGCTATGTCCTATTCCTGCTAACCTAATTCTCAACCACCACAGAAGCAACCTCTCCCTCTAACTGCATCATGCCATATTGAGGCATCAGGATATTGAGGAGATGGCCATATTGCCTGCTGTTCCATTGCTCTCTTTTGTTGTTTGTGTCGTCTTTACTTACACATCTATACTAACCTCTCCGGTCTAACCTGCCTCTGAATTGTATCGACAAGTGACCAGTTGAGTGCACATCCCAAGGCAGTCCAACTCATCTTTGAATGGCCTTACCACAAGCAAGCCTTGAGAGGTTGTTTCTCAGAGTGTCATAGTTGAGGCTTCTGTCCACGCCCACATCACAGAGACAAAGCATCACACCATGACACACGCCTGATCCTATTCATTACAATAGACCATACACTGAGGTGAACCGAAAGTTCCTCACATAGTTGACCCTGTGGCTTGGTTGATATCTCAAGATATTTTCATCGTGTTTCATGGTTACAAAGACCGTAAGACGTGACATGCGTCACATCACAAGGTATTCAGAGGTATTGTAACTGTGATCATTCAAGCATTCATTTACTGGTAAAGGTCACTTGCACTTCATCCTCACAAGGTGAGTTGTTTGTTTGTATGTGAGTGTGTGTATGCAAGTGTATGTGTGCATGTGAGGGGGAGGAGATATGAAGGACTATGAAAATTCGGCATTCTATACAACCACTTGGCAAAAACAGTCATAGAGCACATTGGGGATGTGATGTAGATGAGCTACTGTACATGTGAGTTATCCCCTGCAGTAGCGAGGCATCTGTCACTTGGGCTTGTGGACATCATGGGTGCTACAACTCTGCTTTGCCTTCAGCTAGCAGCTTCCATGCTGTTGCTGGTTTTCTCAAGTAAGTTCCTAATCATATCTGATCATCTTTACTGCATTTTGGTCAATTTCATGGTGAATAATGAACTTGTTCTAATTATGAACTGATTATACATACATTACCTGATAATATATGTATGTAATGTCTATTATGTGTGCAGTATTACATAAATGTGTGTCATCACTGTCTGCAGGTGCCCAGGGTGGGTATGTGAGCATCGTGAATGGCACATTAGCAAAAAAAGACTCCAGACCCTACATGGTCTCTGTGCAGAATAAGAGTATGCATCATATCTGTGGTGGCTTTCTAGTGTCTGAGTCATTTGTCATAACTGCAGGTCATTGTATCACTTGGTAAGTTCTCTGATTCTCTGTAGGTTTAAAAGAAATATAGGTTATGCAACGAAAACTAGATTTAGCCAAAGCTGTTAAAAGATACCTTGACATGATAAGTGTGCGTTCTTTCCTCCTTGGCAGGGGAGAAAATTTGACTGTTGTCGTAGGGGACCACAACATTGCAAACCCGGATAGTGGCACAAGGATACCGGTGGAATACTATCATATCAACCCCGGATTTGTTAAGCCATTTCTGAATGACATTGCACTTTTACAGGTGAATAGCATTACTGTAGCATATTTTTACCTATAGTTTGTAAAAGTGAATATCACAAATGAACTTGATGCACATTTAAAGATGCACTGTGTCATTTCATTGCTACTGAAACCATTGTCAGTCAAAGTGTTTTGGATATGTTTCACAGCTGGCAGGAAGAGCAAAACAGTCCAACTCTGTAAAATGGATACCTATTCCTGAGAAAGACAAAGACATCAAAGGGGCAGAGGTTTGTAGTGTGGCCGGATGGGGGTCAACGAAAACCAAAGGGCCTGCCAACAGTCTCCTTCTCCAGGCAGATGTGGTTATCATGAAAAGAGAACAATGCAAGCGATTATGGGGAAATTACTTCAGTGAAAACATGCTCTGTGCAAATGGTAAAGCAGGCTTTTGCCAGGTAAGCTATGGGCAAATGCAGTACTCACAAGGTGAATGAAAATGTGGGAACAAAACTGAGTTGCTCTGCGACTTTTGTCTTCTCAGCCAACTGTTTCATCCCCTCTGATGTCTGTTACAGGGTGATTCAGGTGGCCCTCTGGTTTGCAAGAAGAAGGCTGTGGGAGTAGTGTCGTTCTATGAGTATAATAACTGTAACAAGCCAAAGCAACCAAATGTCTGCACAAGAATATCAGCATATCTGCCCTGGATAAAGAGTATTTTAAAGAGTGTCAAACACTGACAAAATTACATGCTTTCCATTACAGTAATCATTCAATTTCTTATTGTGACGCTAGCTAGCGTAGATTGTCAAAAATAATGTCTTCTTTTTTCCTCTCTACTTCCTGAATTTTTGGTAAACGATTCTTGGGACACCGTAACACTGGGGCACATGAAACTTGTTGGACATGTAGCCCCAGTACTTTTCCAGAAAACCTTTGTTAGGTCCCTGGGGGGCAATAAAATGGCATGCTTGAATATACAATATGTGTCCATCAATGACTATTCAATCGAACCATCACCTCAGCGATAGACAAAAATACAATTATGAGCTAGGCTGTCTTAGAACAAAAAACTTCTGAGAACAGACGTTTGTTGTGATTAAACTTGACTGGCCTTCACAGACTCCTGACCTCAACCCAAGAGAACACCTTTGGGATGCTTTAGAGCAGAGACTGAAAGCCAGTCTCCTCGTCCAACATCAGTATGTGACCTCACAAATGCGCTTCTGGAAGAATGGTCAAAATTCCCATAAACACACTCCTAAACCTTGTGGAAAGTCATCCCAGAAGAGTTGAAGCTGTTATAGATGCAAAGGGTGAACCAAAGTCATATTAAACCCTGTGGTTTAAGAATGGGATGTCACTAAGTTTGTATGTGAGTCAAGGCAGGTGATAGAAATAGAATTATTGGTAATAAAATGGGTTGATCTATATATTGAATATCTATGATTGTGCTATGTACTGTAGATGAAGTTGCCTTGTCTTCACAGTGAAAGGGTTGTGGACACCTCCTAAGGGAACCCGATGGCATGGTGAAACATGCTACGCATATCATTTTAAAAATAAACAGGACAGTTATATTCTGGAATGGCATGGCGGCATGAAAGCATCTTTGGTGCACGATTAGTAAGATATTGCTCAAGCACAAAACTGCAGTTGCCATAGCCACCTAGTGATGAGGACAGATAACGTAGGTTACAATGGTAGGCCTGGGAAGTAACTTCAACCGGCCAATGTGATTACAGCTGTTTTGAAAGTGGTAACCCCAGTTCAGACTTCCCATAGAAAACAAAAAGTTGTGAGTGGAATTTACACAGAGACTGTGTACAAGACACATACAGTACACCCGCAAAGCTCTAACTGGGCATAACTCCTCTTGTTCTGTCCGTTAGGATGAGATTGAAACTGACCTACATCCAGTAGTCTAACTGATTTATGGACTGGTGGGTAAGAAGCTTTGGCAAAAAGGCTGGATTAGGCCACAGTGACACCCCAGTGTCATCTGGTCTCCACCTTAAGAGAAGGTATTATAATAAGAAATTGTTCTTCTTCCTCTGCTCCCGTCAAATGTGGCATTCCCCAAGGCTCTATCCTGGGACCCCTCTTATTTTCAAGAAGTAGAACATTTACTGTTATGCAGATGATACCATTTTATCTACCAGTTTCAGCCAACAGTTCTAGCTCTATTGTTAATATGGTCAGCTGTGTGGAGATATGTGGATAGCTAGCCATTTCCCTCAGGTATGCATCTGTGGAGATCACATGCCATCTGTGAGGAATGTTCCCCAGCGAAGCCACCTTGTGTGGCAGAGCTGAGTGGTTATTAGTTGTAGCGCCCCAAGAGGTTTAGTTTTAAAGTAGGATTCAATCAAAATCAAAAGTCAAAAATGCTAACAATGCTAACTCTGCTTACAATGCTAACCAGGTTGATCAGCTAACTTGGCTGATTATTTCTAGCAGTTATGCTAAAATGTTAACTATGCTACCAATGCTATCTAAGCTAACAATGCTAACCAGGTTGAATAGCTAACTTAACTATGCTAACCATGCTAATTATGCTAACTCTGCTAACAATGCTAACTTAGCTAATGACTTTTGTTATGTCAACAATGCTTAAAAAAAAGGCTGCAAAAAAAATACCAAAAAAAGGATTTCCCCATTCATTTCAATGGGACCGAAAACCGGCGAAAAACGGGAATACCAGAAAAATGACAACCGGCATCCGACATGAACAAGCAAGCTACACCGGATCGGGCCTGATTTTTTAGTGTTGGAAACGCGTCGATAGCTCAAAGGCTCTAGGAGAAGAGGCGTCTTAAAAAAGTGGTTGAACGGGAATAAGTTGCATAATAAAACATAAGAACAATAGATGGGCTTGCCTTGCAGCAAGCCCACTAAATATACAACGACTTATTAGGAGGTTGACAAGGTATCAATGGAGTGGTCACTCCGTAATACACAAGCAGTTGTGAGCAGTAATACTGTACATAGCGGTAATATGTGGACCATGGGGGCACAGGGCCCAGAGAGATTACTCAGATTTGGGTTGGGGAAAACTTCCATGAAGGCGGACGAGGAGGGGGACTTCCAATTTCTCTGGTTTAACCTGTCTCTGAATTTTATCTTCAAAATTGATAACTGATAACTGACACCTGGCTTAGAGCCTCCACTTGGTAGACCAAGAGTGATGTGACAAGGCAGTCCAACTCATCTTTGAATGGCCCTAAACGAAAGACGTTATGCTGAGTGTCAACCACAAGAAAGCCTTGGAAGGATGTTTCTCAGAGTGTCTTAGTTGAGGCTTCTGCCCACGCCCACATCACAGAAACAAAGCATCACGCCATGACACACGCTTGACCCTGATCTTTACAATAGGCCATACTCTGAGATGGAGTGATAAAGGATGAAACCAAAAGTTCCTCTCACAGTTGAGCCTCTAGCTTGGCTGGTATCTCAACATACAGTATTTTTCTTGTGTGGTTCTTGTGTGGTTACTTACAAAGATTGTAAGACGTGACGTCATTCAAGCATTCATATAGATGTCACTTGCCACACACTACATGCCCTACATGATTGTGTGTGTGGGTATGAAGTATGGCAAGTGACCTCTAGACCACATTGAGGAGGACGTGGATGAGCTACATGTGAGTTATCCCCTGCAGTGCAGTGAGGCGTCTATCACTTGGGCTTGTGGACGTCATGGGTGGTGCAACTCTTCTCTGCCTTCAGCTGGCAGCTTCCTTGCTGTTGCTGGGTTTCTCAAGTAAGTTACTTAGCATATATCTGATAAGTTAAATTATAGCTTACAATGTAGGCTACTGCATTTTGGTCAATTTATTTTTTTTATATTTCAAAGACAATACAATACAATCTATTCCTCTATTCTATGATGAATATTAACTTGTTCTATAATTATTAATGAACTGATAAGGCATAGCATAGGCTACATTATATTTATAATGCACTTATGTTCAGTATGTAATGTCAACTTTAACAGTATTACCCAACATCACTTTCTTTGGCAGGTGCCCAGGGTGGGTATGTGGGCATTGTGAATGGCACAGTAGCAAAAAAAGACTCCAGGCCCTACATGGTCTCTGTGCAGAGAAATAAGAATCATATCTGTGGTGGCTTTCTGGTGTCTGAGTCATTTGTCATGACTGCAGCTCATTGTATCACTTGGTAAGTTGTCTGATTCCAGTTTCATTACTGGTGATATGAGTATGGTAATAATAAGCTAGATTTAGCCAAAGCTGTCAAGATAAACTGTTGAAGATACCTCAGCATAAAAAGTCTGTTTTCTTTTCTCCTTGGTAGGGGAGTGGATTTGACTGTTGTGGTAGGAGGACATGACATTACAAACCAGAAAAGTGGCACAAGGATACCAGTGAAATATTACCATGTCAACCCCGGATACATACCTGAGACTTTTCAGAATGACATTGCAATTCTACAGGTGAATAGCAAGCAATACTGAAGCATTTCTGTACGTTCTATATGTCTGTACAGAAAACATCACATATCAACTAGATCATTAAAGATGCACTGTGTTGTTTCATTACTACCTGCTCAAACAATTGTCAGTCACAATTTTTTTTTTTTGATATATTACACAGCTGGCAGAAGGAGCAAAACAGTCCAATGTAAAGCGGATTTCTATTCCTGAGAAAGACAAAGACATCAAAGGGGCAGAGGTTTGCAGTGTGGCGGGATGGGGGGCAACAAAAACCAATGGCGGTGAAAACAACCTCCTTCTGGAGGCAGATGTGGTTATCATGAAAAAAGAAGAGTGCAAGAAATTATGGAAAAAATACTTCAGTGAAAAAATGCTTTGTGCGAATGGTAAAGCAGGCTTTTGCCAGGTAAGCTATGAACAAATGCATACTAACAATGTCAATAAACATGTGAGAACAAAATTGAGTTGCTCTGCGACTTTTGTTTTCTAAGCCAGCTGTTTCACCCCCTTTGATGTGTGTTACAGGGTGACTCGGGTGGCACTCTGGTTTGCAAGAACAAGGCTGTGGGAGTAGTGTCGTTCAACGAGAGACAGAACTGTGACAAGCCAAAAAAGCCAAATGTCTACACAAAGATATCAGCATATCTGCCCTGGATAAAGAGTATTTTAAAGAGTGTGAAACTGAAATAAAATAATAATTAAAAACTGTATATGCTCTCCATTACATTTTTCATTAAATATCTTATTAAATTACATGATTCTATTTTAAAAAAAAGGTCTTTTTACATAAACTCGTCTGATGGCCTAAACCGGAAACAGCAAGCATACCAACATCAGTGGAATTACTGATCACAATAGCAGCACTGATAGTCATCTAACACTTCACTGACTTATTGTTTCTTGTAAAATTCTTAAGCCTGCATCTTGAAATTAGTGGTGACACTGCAAAAAGTGCACACGCTCAAAGTACACAATGGAAACATGTGGTTAGTACATCAGAGCTCAGAAGGGTTTCCTGTGGGTGACCTCATTAGGGTCTTTACGGATACAAGGGTCTTTACGAGAAACATTTCAGACGACTGTGGGCTGAGCCACTGTTTATATGTAAACTGCCACTAAAAATGAGAATATTGCTAATTCAAACTGTCATAAACTGTCACTGAAATAGGCAAATAATTCGAATTTCAATTAAAGGACATGTTGCAAATGCCACCTTTGTTTGTCTCAGTGAATGCTGACATTCACTGCAATGTTTCAAGCAGTCGGAATTGATTGGTGCCTACAAAACTGCATGCACAATGTGTGACCTGCAATGACAACGCAATTGAACCTCAACCTTCACATCCTCTCCATAATGCTTGGCTCATCTCTAAACTTACAAAAATAACGTATACAACTCCTCCAAGTGAAACAGTCTCAAGACACGTGTCATCGATGTGATACGGCACGCTGTGTGAGAACAGAAAACCACGGACACCTTTCGGCTTGTAAGAAGCAGGTACACCCCAGCAGTCCTGCACAGCTTTCTCAGACTCCTGAACCAGAGACATGCGTGCCCTACACCATCACCTGATGCTTCTGATGATGCTGCTTCTGCTTGTGCACGGTAAGTAAGTGAACTGATAATTAGAAGGCCTGGCAGTTTGCCCTTCAATGGAAAGTTGATTCATACAGGCTGCATCTTCTGTTTTCCTTCATTTCTTTAAAGGCTGTTGTGCTGAGAAGATCATTAATGGGAGTACTGTAGCAGATAAAGACATGAAGTTCATGGCATCAGTACAGAACAATGGGAAGCATGTCTGTGGAGGCTTTGTGATAAAGCCCAACTTTGTACTGACTGCAGCACACTGCGAAAAATGGTAACATCACAATTTGGAGTATAGAATCATGATATTTGTTCTCTGTTTTGAAAGAAAGTATGTTATTGATATTCTATTTGTGATCAATAGGCTCACTGGCAAGGTGAGTGTTGTTCTTGGGGCACACAACATCCGTAAAACAGAGAAGAACAAGCGATACTACACTGTAAAAAAGGATTTTAGAGGGTGGTAATTATAATCCCTACGAATGGGTTAAAATTTACCTACGTATATTGATCAGCAACTGAAATGTATAATAAAGGGTAAATTCTACCTACATTACCTATTTTTTAGCAGTAACAAATTCTACCTAAGGGAGGGTGGTAATTATAATCCCCATGAATGGGTTAAAATGTACTTACGTATATTGATCAGCAACTGAAATGTATAATAAAGGGTAAATTCTACCTACATTACCTATTTTTTAACAGTAACAAATTCTACCTAAAAAACGATCATAAAATATACCCAAAGACTCTTGCACACTTGGCGGTTAGAGGGACGTGTGCTCAGTTGATTGTCTGCTATGGTGGAGCTGCTGAATTCAAGGTAAGCTTTGATTCCTGTTTGTCACGTTGCTTTGCTGTGTATCATCATAGGGAATGTTAACGTTAACGTTTTAAATGGTTATAATCTACCAGAGTTGTAGTCGGGGTAACGTGCATGCATGCTTGAACCAGAAAGTTTGGACGGTCGTTCGTTAGAAGGTTCAGAAATTCGCCCCCCTCTGTGGGTGAAAGCTAGCATGCTAACATCACACATTGAAAGTCAATGGGCGAACTCGCTAGCTGTTACACTTTATATATTCGTTTAACATTCAAATGTAGTTCTGCTTGTTTCTGAACACAAGGATTTGAAGGACTTGTGTTTACTTAACTGTCCAGTGTATGCTAACAACTTAATTCACTCTCAATTTCCCAATTTTGATGACAAACTTCACTGGAAGCTAATATTCGATGGTAGCTTCATTAGGTTGCTAACTAGCTAACTAGCTAACTTTCTATCGTCAGTTTAACAAAACCACACATTCTGTTGTGAATCATGCAAACATAACAATCATTGCCTGTCTGTCCTATCCATTGCAGGTGTTGGACACGTCTGTTGGATACACACACACAGCAGAAGCACTGAACTGTACACTCTTCTGAATGTTTTGTTATTTAGCCTATTATTATGTTATGTTTCAGAAAACCAGTTGTGAAGTGATCAGGTGCACATAGACACATAAAGCACAAAGCAGAGTTGTATGAGTAGGCTATACTTTTTGTTTGAGCAAACTTTTTGAATATATTGTGAATATTTTTTATGATCCTTTTTGTATATTCTCCATCATTTGATTGATTAAACAAGTTAACTTTCTCAATGCAGTCTGCTGTGTCTGAAAATAACTCAATAAACTTAACCTTCCCTGAATAGGTAGGCTCATAATTAATTAGTCATATTAGATAATTATTACTAGTAATTATTAAGTAGGTTAATAATGCCTAACAATCTAGAGTTAATATTACTCTATTATTTTGAGTAACTTTATTGAAAAAATCTTGGGCAAATTGTACCTAATTTATTGTACCTAATGTATTTAAGTATTTCAGAACTGTTGAATGTAGGTAGTCTTTACTCAAAATAATAGATGACATTTACCCAACCAAAGCAGATGCAAATCCTCGCCCGCGATAAATTGGGTAAATTCTATAGGTTGTTTTTTACAGTGTATATCAGAAAAGAGGACAGAATCATCCACAAAGCGTACAAAAAAGTCATAGCTGGAAATGACATCATGCTGTTGAAGGTATGTACCAGTGCTGTCGCTCTGTGGCTCTAAAGTGACTGTCTGTCTTCACTCTGTTCTGCCTCTCCTTTGTCATTTCAAAAAGTGAGTACGCCTATTCAGACATGAGTAGAATTGAATCCTTTACTTATATGCCAAGCTGTCAGGGAAAATCGGCAAGGATGTGAAAACAGTGAAAATCCCTACAACTGAGAAAACGAAGATGAACAATACCACAAAGTGTTTGGTCGCTGGTTGGGGTAAAACAAGTAAGAATGAACCCTCAATTCAGCTCCAAGTGGCCCAGGTTCAACTCATCGATTTCCCAAACTGCCAGGCAGCGTGGAAGCAAAAGGACATCAACAAGACACTTCCCAAAAATGTCATGTGTGCCAAAGGGTTCAACAGGAATGGTCCGAGTCTGGTGTGTATACTAAGCTGACATATTTTAGCTATTCTATTTTTATTTATACATCTTTTTGTCACCTAAAATCCAGTAAGCAGTTTATAGGGTTACTTATCCTTATATCAGAGATGTATCTTATTTGACATTTTTTATGTTCTTGTTGCAGGGAGACTCGGGAGGTCCATTGGTGTGCAATGGCCTGGCTGTTGGTATAGTGTCATTCAACCTAAGTGAAGGCTATCGACAGATCATCCCTTCTGTTTATACTCAAATCTCAAAGTTCCTGCCATGGATCAAAAGCAAAACTGGTCCCAGTTTTGATTTGCAAGATTATTATTTTGAGTAAATGCATAGCTTTTGTATAGCTGAATCACTGAATGCATGTATGAAACCACCAAATCATGCATTCATGTATGTCTGCACTTGTGATTGTGCTTTCTATAATAAATAAAACCTCCACATTGTTCTAGGAATGCCATGACATTTTTTCTGCTTCATGTCCTTATTGTTGCTTAAAAAAGACTATAGTCACTGAAACACACAGATGAATGGAGACCCAGTCAGGTAATGGTAGGGGGGAAAAGTCAGTCAAAGTCAAGAACAGAGTTGAATTTACTATGATGCAGATCAAGGGAGAGACATGGCTTCACGTTAAGACCCACCTGATGCTCTAACCGTCCCTCCATGGTTGCCAAGAGATGGTGCTGCCAGTATTTTACAGTAAAATTAACGTTTTTTTACAGTGCAAGCTTCCTTTGACCACACTGACTCAGAGTCTGACTAATACTGACCTGGCAACCAAGAGTACACAGATAACTACTGCTGCAGGTGATGCACTCATGTGTCCCAAGGCATCATGACAAAGCATTATGCTCCCCCTTAATTCTAAACACACTTACAGATAAAGATAGTCAGGAAGGGTATGCCACAGAATCAAATCATTAGTCACATGCCATACAGTATGTGAAAAACAGAAGAGACCAGAGGATGTATGTAGAGGTGGAGGGGCGAGGATGACGCCTGCCCTTCCCCACACCAAGCACATGCAGCCTTGTACTGTATGTAGAACAATGCGAGGGCTGAGAACCAAAGGGGCGTACTGTAAGTGACATTTCACAAACTTTACAGGAGAGCCAAAACAAAGCTAACTGCTTCTAAGACCCTTGGTTTTTGTTCAATTACTATATATTTATAATAATTTTACTTCTATAATTTTGTCAGCTAAGAGAGCTCATCAAGAGCTTTCAGGTGATACTATAACTCAATTTTGACCAAAATGTCGCTTTTGGTCAAAATTTGGCCCTTTGGTTCTCAGCCCTCGAATGAGTTTGACCTATTAGTGCACATTTCCAGCGAGCTGTCATGGTCAGCGTGGTCAGGTGAGTCAAGCCCCCCATCATACACCACAGAGGATGAGTACGTGTGTGTGTGTGTGTGTGTGTGTGTGTGTGTGTGTGTGTGTGTGTGTGTGTCTGCGCACATCTGCTGTACACTTTTGCAGCCTGCACGATGAAGGAGGAGCCTGTGCTTGTGTGGGAGCAGTCTGAAATTCTGTAGGGGATTCTATACGTTAAGGAGATTGGTATAGGGGCTATTGCTAGATCACAGTTCAGTGGCTCACCCCATTGAACTCAATGAAAATATATTTATTTTGACATTCAAGAACACTCAGTTCACTCTATGGAAAGCATAAATTAATCTGTACATTTTATTATGAAGTATCAATGGGAAGTATACAAATAGTATTGCACCAATATTAAACTATTTCATTTGACTATTGATATTCCATTCAAAATATATTCAAATGTAGCATGTAACATCTCTATATCTTTTTAACCCTCATACACAGTGTTCACAGTTCACAGTGTGCATGTAACAGTTGCATGATAGGGTTGGCTGCAGCTACCAGTTGCCAGAGTCAGCTCTTAACAATGACGTAGGTACTGCGCATTAATGGTGATTGGTAAATGCCACCGATAAATTCTGCATTACCGTCTTTTCAAAAGTCCAGGGAGTTAATTATACACTTTGCTTCATAAAGTAGCATACATTTGTGGGAAACGAGTGTTGAATTTCTGGTCAGCGACTCTTCCTTCGTAAGAGCCCACAGCCCCATGCGGATATTGTATGGTTTGTGCTTCGTCAATGTGTACTAGTCACGGTGTAAATGTCACCAGAGCTCTGAAGCTCTACTGAGAAACGAGGCGACAACTTTCTGAGAAGAGGGTCCCAGCCCATCACCACAAAATGTGATTTCATGAGATCTTGGTGGTTTCTATACAGCCTAGCAGATGAAAGGCTGAGGTGGTCAGGGTTCTGTAGTCGGTATAGAAATGGTGTGTGCCTGCCTGCGCACACGCACACACACACACACACACACACACACACACACACACACACACACACACACACACACACACACAAACAGCGTTTGAGTGTAAATACTTTTTACAAGTTTGCTTACAGGTGTTAAGGCAAGGCCAGCATTACGTGTCACTCATAGAGTGACACTCACTTCTGCAAGGCGAGTGCTACAGTATGTCAGAAGGAAAACCACAGGTGTCTCACTGGTATAAATATGACTGTCTCGGCTGGCACAGTTCAAAGTGAACAAAGACACTCAAGAATATGGCTATCCAGCACCGCCTACTTCTCTTCCTTGCTTTGGCAGCAAATGCACATGCAGGTATCCCATGAACAGACAAAAAAACAAAACTAAACACACTTTTATGGATGATTTTTATTTCATTGGTGAGTTTACGGCATGTTTACTTATGGTATGCACATCACGCTGTTGTATGATTTTAAGCCTTGTCTGGAGACGAAATCATCAATGGGAAGAAAGCTGCAGATGGCTCCTTGGAATACATGGTATCGGTGCAGATTAATGGCACCCATAAGTGTGGAGGATTCCTCATTGACCCCAACTTTGTTCTTACGGCTGCACACTGTGACAACAGGTTAGTATTCATTCAGAAGATAAGAGTCATCCACTGATGCTGCTGATGTAGATTTGTAATGCCTTTTTCTCTGTGACGCTCAGCGGTGAGATGACTGTTGTCCTTGGCACACACGGCATTAAGGGAAAAGTTAAAAAACGCAAAGTGGACAGCAAGATTAAGCATGGATCGTACAAAAGCTCATTGACTGGAAATGACATAATGCTATTAAAGGTATTATTTATCATCAATCTTTTTTCATGTGAAATGTTGGAATTGAATGTTGGGGAAAGTTTAAGAACTTCAAAGCCAAAACCAACAACATCAAAATACTAAAAAAAAAAAAAATCTGTTTTTTATTATTTATTTTTTTTTATTCTAAAGCTATTCAAACAGGTGAAATTAGGTAAAGGGGTGAAAGTAGTTAATATTCCAAGAGACGACACACCAGTTAAGCAACCCACAAAGTGCTCAGTTGCTGGTTGGGGTTCCACTGAGAACAGGAACAAGAAGGCATCAGATGATCTGCAGGTTGTAAACGTCAAGACCATTGACACAGAAGAATGCAAAAACGTGTGGAAGGAAGCACGGGTGACTCTGCCAGACAAGGTCATGTGTGCCGGAGGTTATGAAACCAAGAAAGGGGCCTGCCAGGTTTGTACAGCAGTGTATTTGAATTGGTATTTAACAGTGTATTTACAGTGTATTGAACAGTGTATTTATCTGGAGCGTGTTTCAGTAATAAACACTTAGTAAAATATTCTTCAATTTGTGAAATACAAGTGCAAGGTTACTTTACTCTAAGGTACCTACATAAGAGTGACATGACACGGTCATGAACATGGCATAAACATAAACAAGTCATGAATGCTTTTGTCATGAAGTGTCATTTGATTTTTGTTATAACAAGTTAGGGTCAGGATTAAAGTTAGAAATGGAGTTATGGTTATGGTTCAGTGTCATGTCACTCTATACTGTAGATACAGTATAGATACCTTCAAGTAAAGTGTTACCCAATTATATATCATTACCTTTTTATCAGAGTGCATTGAACTATTAGACTTAGCGCGCCTATAAGCTTAATTGTATGTCTTGATTTGATGTTGCAGGGTGATTCAGGGGGACCACTGGTGTGCAACAATGTGGCAGTTGGCATTGTTTCATTCAACCTAAGGCAAGACTGTAACTATCCTAATGTTCCAAATGTCTACACACAGATCTCAAAATTCTTGCCTTGGATTAGCGAAACCATTAAAGTCCATTCTTGAAGGTACAGGTTCCAGGAATTTGACAAAAAGTTATTTGATATCTAAACTCAACAGACAGTTGAATTACAACACCCCTCCCGACAACCCTTCTGCTCTCCTGACATTTGTGCAGTTAATGCATTCATTATGATTTTTTTTTGTTGCACTTCCAATAAAATGCTTATGACTAAGTGATGGTACCTGCATGTAGATCCATATTTAGAGAGAGTACAGACAACTTGGGAATCAAATGGTCTGGGCTAACCTGTTAGCGATTAGTTCCAAGATGGTCACGTGTTTCATGGACACCATGTTTCATCACAACATTCAGCAGATCCCTATTGACATACTGTAGTTAAGTGAACAGAAGAAAACATATCTAAATTATCAATAAATACAATTAATCATTCAATAAATAAGTAGCCTACAAAGTAACAACATTTTCTGTGGGATGAGGACACCATAGGATGTAGAAACAGAGGGGTCAGGACAAAGATCCTTCATTACTGACAAGATAGAGCAACATAATGCATCTCTATGGACGCAAAATTCGAACAGTTCCTGTCTGCTAAAAAGAGGTATGTCGCAAAGACGTCATAGTGGGATCTCGATCTCTGTCAGATTGGCAAGCAGTTCAGTTCAAATGTAACGTCACTTTCTAGGTCTGCTTAAAGGGGGATTTGCCCCCCCCCCCCTCCCCCTTGCGAAAACAGAACGCGGAAATGGTCGAGCGTTTGCGCCTCTCACTCCGCTTGAACCCTCTCTGGTCAGGATGACATCTGCCCTTCCCAACACCAGGCAGATGCAGGCTTGCATGTTGAACATCTGACCATCTGACCTATTAGTGCACATCTGACCTATTAGTGCACATTTCCAGTTATAGTCAGCCAGGTCAGGTGAGTCCACCACACCATTCTCCACAGAAGATGAGTACGTGTGTGTGCACACATCTACACATGTCAACTGTACACTTTTCTGCAGCCTGCATCTATCTAAATGAGGCTGCAACTTTCTGAGAAGAGGGTCTCAGCCCATTACCACAGATCATTATAGATCTTGGTGGTTTGCACACATGCAAACACATGTGAGATAAAGTGCTCTGTCAGAAAGAAAGCCACTTTCACTGGTATAAATAGGAGTCTCCGCTCGCACAGATGAAAGTGAGCAAAGACTACTCTCAAGAATATGGCTATCCAGCATCGCCTACTTCTCTTCCTCACTTTGGCAGCAAATGCACATGCAGGTAACTCATGCGTAGACAAAACAAAACAAAACACTTTTATGGATTATTTATTTCATTGGCAAGTTTACTGCATGTATACTTATGGTACACACATTACACTGTTGAATGATTTTAAGCCTTGTCTGGAGACGAAATCATCAATGGGAAGAAAGCTGCAGATGGCTCCTTGGAATACATGGCATCGGTGCAGATCAATGGCACCCATAGCTGTGGAGGATTCCTCATTGACCCCAACTTTGTTCTTACGGCTGCACACTGTGACAACGGGTTAGTATTTGTTTAGCTGATAAAATATCATCCAATGATGCCGCTGATGTACAGTCGATTTGCGATGTCTTTTTTTTGTTACACACAGTGGTGAGATGACTGTTGTACTTGGCACACATAGCCTGAAGAGAAATGTTAAAAAACGCAAAGTGGACATCAAGATTAAGCATGGATCGTACAAAAGCTTAATGACTGGAAATGACATAATGTTATTAAAGGTATTATTTATCATCAACATTTTTTTGTGAAGTGTTCAAATTGAATGTTCAGAAGGTTCTACCACTTCAAAGACAAAACCAATAATATGAATATACTAAAATATGCCTCTGTTTTTTTCTTCTTCTTCTTCTTCTTCTTCTTCTTCTTCTTTGTTAAGTTATACAAACCAGTGGAATTAGGCAAAAGGGTGAAAGTAGTTAATATTCCAAGAGACGACACACCAGTTAAGCAACCCAACGAGTGCTTAGTTGCTGGTTGGGGTTTCACTGAAAACAAAAACAAGAAGGTATCAGATGATCTGCAGGTTGTAAACGTCAAGACCATTGACACAGAGGACTGCAAAAAAGAGTGGAAGGTAGTAAGGGTGACTCTGCCAGACAAGATCATGTGTGCTGGAGGATATGAGGAAAAGGAAGGCGCCTGCCAGGTTTGTACTGTACATCGGTGTATTTTGTCTGAAGTGTGTTTTAGTAATAAATAATTACCGGTACAACAATATACTTCAACTTGTGGAATACTGCGCACACACTCTTTATACTGTATTCTAAATATCCTTTTCTTAAAAGAGGAAATATCTAACCTTTAAAGGACACCAATTTTCTTTGTGGATGAATAATGTATCATAAATAAATAAAGGGGCATAAGTATTTGCACCCCTCTGTTAAATTCACACCGAGATTGGTATAGTGTTTTTTTTTTCTTTTCTTTTTCTTTTCGGTTAGCCTATTTGCTGGTTTGATTTGCATTGAGCTCAATGAGCATGGAATTGATTTTATATTCTTTTTTAGTCAACTTTAGCATGGGTTCAAATACTTATGAGTCCCACTGTAGGCCTATACAATAGAGTGGGGCAAGGGAGATGTGTCTGTATGCCTAATTGTGTGTCTGTTAATTTGATGTTGCAGGGTGATTCAGGGGGACCACTGGTGTGTGACAATGTAGCAGTTGGCATTGTTTCATTCAACCTACATAATGACTGTAACTATCCTAATGCTCCCAATGTCTACACTCAGATCTCAAAATTCTTGCCCTGGATTAACGAAACCATTGAAGCCCATTCTTGAAGTTACAGATCCAGGATTCTGACAAAAAAGTTGTTTGATACTTAAACTCAACAGGCAGTTAAATTACAACACCCTTCCTGACATCCCTTCTGTGTGTCATGTATCCCACTAAATTCTCTATCATCTCTCTGGGCATTCAACTGTTCACAAATATGTCAAATGATGTAGAAAAGCTCACCATGAGTGAAAGTTTCTTAGACTTCCAATAAAATGCTTACTATATGTCTAAAACAAGTTCAAGTAGTTTATTGTCATGTAGCCTAATCATAAAAGGGATTAGGTAATGGAATTAACGTGCTCAAGAGCCAGCTTTTAAAGAATGAATTGGTGGTGATTAAAAAGGTATATTGTGTGTATGCATGGGTGGATATGGTGTGTGTGGGGGTGCGGGGGGTAATGGGGTGTGAGGGGGAGGGTGTACCTGCTTGGGTGTATTTGTGTGTTTGGGTGGGGGATGAGATGGTGTGTATGTATGGGGGTGGGGGTATGGTGTGTGTGTGTGTGTTGGTGGAAAGGGGATAGTGTACAGTATGTGTGTGGGGAGGGGGGAGTTGGGGTTGATGAAATGGTGTGTGTGTGTGTGTGTGTGTGTGTGTGTGTGTGTGTGTAATGTATAGAGATTGGGTACAGGAGGTACATGGGGGTACCTGTATGCAGAGCCATAGAGTTCAAACAACTAAGGAATCGAGTGTTCTGAGCCATCCCGTTAGCGATTGGTTCCGATGTGGTCGCTGTTTCATGGACGCCATGTTTCATCCCAACATTCAGCAAATCGCCATTGACTAAGTACAATGAACAGAGAATATAATTATTCACTCAATACATGTCACTCAAAGCAACGTTTTCTGTGGGATGAGGACACCATGCAGAAACAGAGAGGTCAGGACGACATCTGCCCTTCCCCACACCAGGCAGATGCAGGCTTGCATGTAGAACATTTGACCTGTTAGTGCACATCTGACCTGTTAGTGCACATCTGACCTATTAGTGCACATCTGACCTGTTAGTGCACATCTGACCTGTTAGTGCACATCTGACTTGTTAGTGCACATCTGACCTGTTAGTGCACATCTGACCTATTAGTGCACATCTGATCTGTTAGCGCACATCTGACCTATTAGTGCACATCTGACCTATTAGTGCACATCTGACCTGTTAGTGCACATCTGACCTATTAGTGCACATCTGACCTGTTAGCGCACATCTGACCTATATTAGTGCACATCTGACCTGTTCGTGCACATCTGACCTATATTAGTGCACATCTGACCTGTTAGTGCACATCAGACCTATATTAGTGCACATCTGACCTGTTCGTGCACATCTGACCTATATTAGTGCACATCTGACCTGTTAGTGCACATCAGACCTATATTAGTGCACATCTGACCTGTTAGTGCACATCTGATTAGTGCACATTTCCAGCAAGCTGCCATAGTCAGTATGGTCAGGTACGTCACGCCCCACCATACACCACAGAAGATGAGTACATGTGTGTGTGTGTGTGTGTGTGTGTGTGTGTGTGTGTGTGTGTGTGTGTGTGTGCGCATCTGCTGTACACTTTTCTGCAGCCTGCACGATGGAGGAGGAGCTTGTGTGGAAGCAGTCTATATATGGGAGATTCTGGTATGGTTCATTGCTTCAAAAAAAAAAAAAACACTGGCTCTTGGCTTGAAAGTGGTCAGAGATAAAGTTCGGTAAATATGAAATCACTGAGTGATCAAAAGTTTATGAAGGGGGTAAATGTACTCATCATTAGCATATTATAACATCACTGGATGGCAACCACCTCGAATTATGCGCCATTCAGTAAATACTGGATGTTAACATATTTGAGCAATTTTACTTTATTTTTCACCCACATAACAAATGAACAGGAAAACAGTAAAACGCAAACCAACGATAGTTAACTATTACTATAACCACAAACCCTATGCTACTATACAATAAAGTAGCCTAGTCTACAATATACAGTATACTATACAATAAAGTATACTCCAACACATTTTGACACCTATGAAAGGACAATGACAATTTTTTTCCCCCTACTTGTCAAACAGTGACACTAAATGACACACTCCATCTTTAAATGCAACAAACTGTGGGCAGTATATGAATCACACATTTGTTCACACTACTCTGCATCCTGTGTGTAACACCAAAGACCTCCATCACATTCCACAACGACTCTTGCGAGAACTCAAGAGTGGATTTGATGAATGCCAACCACGTCATCAACCAGACCTCAGCATCTCATCATCCAGACGACAAGCAGTCATTTTGACACTGACGGATTCTTGCTTATTTCCATAGTCTGGTAATGAGCAGTCAGCAGTGACCACAAGTGATCAGGAAAATTGGTGGTCTCTCTCTTGCGTCATCCAAGTGACCATAGGCCACTGAGAGTGAATCTGACACAGACAAGACTTCATCTGATCCCAGACCAGGGAAATGTACTTGTTACATCAGCGAAGGAAATAAAATATATACAGTAGCATTGAAATAAAACTATTAAAAAGTAGAAATAATCAAGAATAATGTATGTACAACATGTAAGATAATAAATATATATGGCATATACTGTATATTCCATATACAGTGGGGAGAACATGTATGATACCATGCTAAAGTTGCCTAAAAAGAGGAATATAAAATCATCATTTGACAATTGATCTTAATGCCTTGATTCAAAAATCAAACCGCTAAGGACACCAATTTTTCTTTGTGATTGAAGAATGTATCGTAAATAAGTAAATGTTCTTCCTTAAATGCTATGGGGGGGGGGGGGGTATTTTTAAATGCCACCTATTTCATGGATCCAGGATATTATGCATCCTTATAATTTCCCTTGGCTGTTGGAATTAAAATAGCCCCACATCATCACATACCCTTCACCATAGCTAGAGAGATTAGCATGGTGCTTTTTCCAGTAGGCCTATTAGCCTGTTTGCTACCAATGCATGGTATCAAATACATGTTCTCCCCACTGTACCTGTGTAAATAAATAAATAAATTGGGTTATTGTACATTGTGGATATTGCATTCATGTATAGAATACAATGAAGTACATTCAGAACCTAATATATGCTTCATGCTTCATGACTGTGGTATTGTAGAACCTAACAGCCCACCGAATGAAGGAACTGTGGTAGTGCTCCTTCGCACACAATGGATGGATGTATACAGCAAATCTGTTGCTGAAGGATTGGCTTAGCGTCCTCACTGTGTTGTGCAGTGGATGAGAGGTACTGCCTATGATGGATGCAAGTTTGCCCAACGTCCTTATGTGTGTGTGACAGGTGTGAAAGCTACAGACTATGTGTCCAGAGATCATTATGTGAAAACAATTTAGAATTCAACCCTCACCTTCATCATGTCTTAGAGTCAAAGAGAGCCAACACCTATAAAATGTCTGGGGCAGTCTGATGACTGGATTGGCCTGGTCTGGTGGTGAGTGACTCAGCCAAGATCAAGAAGTGAGAGACAGTGAAAATGTTTTATAATTGTTTTGTATCTAATGGAATCTAATAGTGGCCTTATGTACTACATTTGCAGGTGACTCAAAAGTGTGTAAATGCATTTGCCAACTGTCGGAGTGTTTAACTCAGTGTTTTTCAACCACTGTGCCGTGGCACACTAGTGTGCCGTGACACATTGTTAGGTGTGCCGTGGGAAATTATCCAATTTCACCTAATTGGTCTAAAAAAGAGTGAATAGAAATAATTGTCTTTGTGTTCATTTGATTCCTATTCAAGACATTTGGACAAGAATGACTTGATATCGTTAATGCGGGCTATACAGAGTTTTATTTAATTTCATTTTCAATAAAATTTCATTTTATTTAAAATTTCCGGCTGGTGGTGTGCCTCAGGATTTTTTCAATGAAAAAAGTGTGCCTTGGATCAAAAAAGGTTGGAAAACACTGGTTTAACTACCTGTTGCTCTTGGTATGCTGTGCACATTTGACCCACAATGCTATACTGCCCTCTAGTGTTGCAACAGCATAAGGATTTTGTGCAGTATAAGACAATCTGCATCTATCTGTATCCAATGCTACATACTGGGCAGAGAGAACTCAGCAGAGAATTCAGAAGGCTGTCGGTTAAAAAGTTGTTAAATCCCTTAATCAAGAAGGAGGAGTCTGTTGTTTTTCAGATTGATTTAAAAATAAATAACAAGTCTACAATTGGATACCAAATCATTGAGCTGCTAAAATGAGAGAAAATATCTCTCACCTCATAGGCTACCAACAGAATTCCTATAGGATAGTAGCTCTTTTCCATTTCAACTTTGGAGGGAGGCAGTGGTCCTGCCTGAACACCAAACTACAAGCAATAAGACCTGCTCACAGTGTGGCAGAAATGCCATGAAGATATTATGTGGCATTACATTGTTTAGTAAATTATGTTAAGGTAAAAAAAAAGGCCTTTAAATGAATAATTGTGATAAATGTTCTTTATTGATTTTGTAGCATTGCCGCTATCTTGTTAACATCTATCTGACAACTGACTACTGAATATCTCTTCGTTCTCATTCTCTTCCGCAGACGTTGCTTTCCGGTGTTTAAAGAACAACTAATGTTACACCGTGTGACATGATAAAGTTTATTAATCATGAAAATAAGAGCTAGCTGGTTATTTACAAAATAGAGTTGTATTTGCTGTAAAAAAGATGTGTTTTGGTTGGGAGATATAACCAAGTCCGAGTTAGAATACAGCAAACATATACTGTACCACTGAACATTCCCTGATAAACAAAACTGTGAAGACAGAATTCACAACAAACATGTGGATTTAAATAAATGACCGTCTCATAAACTTAATGCTCTTAAGCATTTTTGTGTTTTTCTTCAATTTCCCCCCTAGGCAAAGTGAGCAAAAATGTTACAAATACTATAGAGGATTTTGCATTCATCTAATCCCAGTGGAGAGGTATCCAATGAATTAAACTATAAATAAGTCACTTGTACACTGTATTGAGTGAAAGGGGGGCGGGGTTTTGTGAATGGTAATATAACCCAATAAGCTTGAGACCAAAAAGAACCTGATCGGGTAACTGAGTGTCAAAGGGAAAATACAGTCTTCACTTGGTGAGATCTTTCAGGTACTGCACGCCTTGGCCGGTATATTCGGTTGCTCTGGTTGGAGCGACGGAGAGTGCATGGATAGACTTCTGTACTCCTACAGACAAAGAGGGACGAGATTTGAAAATCACACAATTCACAGAATGGCATGTAGACTGAAGGCATGACCAAGTGTGGGCAACACTCACCTGAGTTCCAGGCTTGAAGTGGAGAGAACTCTATTTTAGGTGGTGTAGGCAACTGTACCCAAGAGAGAGAGACGAAGCTGGTTAGTGTGGTACAAAAGCAGGGAAATACAACACATCCACAAAATGAAATCACTTTGGGTGGATACCAGTATATGGGAAACCTATTAGGAAGGTAGGAAGGTGAGAATTTACTGTGAATGAATACCATCTCGCTCTACAAATTAACACTTTTGTATGCATTCAGCAAACCACCCACATTTCAAAAGTCTTGATAGACAGAGAGGAATATTCTGGAATGTGGAATGGATATTTGATAGTTCATGCACAGCCCTGAATGTAAAAAGTTTTGTCCAGGAGTAAATAATTGGTTTACTGATTTTATGACCCCCTGAAAAGATGTGTTAACATATGCAGCACTGCTGCAAGTACTGATCATCAAAGCTCAGACACCAAAAGCCACTTCAGACACCAATTAGTGTAGTGATGTCTAGATGATCACAATGTGTTCCATGCTTAGATCTCCATTTCTGAGTGATTCTTGAAACAAAAAAGGCATATAATCAGATAAACACCCATTCTGTGTGATATTATATTTATATTAAATATATTTTGTCAAGTAAATTGACTTGACTTGCATTCGTACACTTCATGTTTTCATCATCTCATCCTTATAATCTGTCAGTAAGTAGCTGAGAACTTAATTAAATGAATAAACATGAAGTCATTAGATGGATGAGCTATGTAATAACCATGTAAATAGTTTCTTGTGCCTATTTTTGTGGCTCAACTGGTTCAGGGTGCATTCTCATCAAAATATGCAACTGCCATTGGATTGTATGCCCTGCCCAGACTGGAGTGCTATCCTTTATCGGTTGGCTGTTGATGGGTGGGTGAAGGACACCCTGGCTAGCCAATTCGGTCCCCTTTCTCCCATACCTACTAAAACATCTTGTAAACCATAGGCCTGCGCCTTTTTACCTGAAGTCCAAAGTACTTCATCCATTCGTCCACTGCAGGAGGGATGGCAGCTTTGGCCTTAGCGAGGACGACTGAACCCTCCTCACTACCCCCCAGCAGGCCAGAATCATAGGCAACATAGATAGCTCCACCAGCAATGGTCACCTTTGTAGCAAGCCTGTGTCGTACATGGATATAGTTATTTTTCGCAAGGCAGCAACATTGGTAGACAGTATCATTAGTTTATGATGCTATACCGCTACTGTTAGGTCATTTTAGTATGTGTCTACAAAAATTACAACACCAGCACAGATGTAGGCTGCTTTGCTTCAGTGCTTCTATTCAACAGTACATTGTGTGATAACTAACCTATGCCATTTCAACCACACCCTTATTCACTTTGGATAACATCTATACCTAGCTGCACTGCCTATTTTAGGCAATATTCACGGTGTGTGCGTATTGTGACTGGCTGCAATCTTGAGCAGCGACTATATACACCGTTATCTGTGAACTACGCTATCTGGCTGGATGGCTTGCTAACATATCGCAAGCTTTCTCTATGGTCTATGTTAGGCCAGTAATATTAGCTTGAGTAGCGTTAGCGAAGCTAAGGAGCCTACAACATGCGAGTTTATCTACGAAGGCTTTGCTTCAAAACATAAATGAATGAACTGAATGCATTTGGGTGTTAAAATATTTTTTACGATGAACATAAAGAGTTATCACTAGGTTATCGAGAAACACCTTGACAGCTTGCTAACTAACGTTAGCGTTAGCTAGCTAAAGTTAACGTTGCCTACACACAAAAAAGACTAATCGTGTACACTTACTTGACAACAGGCAAAATTCTGGCAGCCATTGTCCGACAAAAGTAAACTAAACTAGTCACCAATTCTGATAAATACAGCAAAAACAGCTACGAAATCACCGGACCAGTTTCAACCAGCCCCATTCACTGACAAGGACATGAATCCACAGGAGCAGAGTAGTGAAGTCACTGTGAGGTTTGACAGCTATCTGAACAACAACTTCGGCAGATTCGTCAAAACGTAGTAGCCTAAGTAGACACTTTCCCGTCAAATCAAATAGGCCTGTCAGTCTGATAATCTTGCTGCCACTACATATTTAGTCACTTATATAATATCTATAACTTTGTATATTCTGTTTATTATATGTGAATCCTATGCACAATAGTTAAAACTAGATGTAGGCCTTCGCAGCACAAAATATGAAGACCGCCCAGTCCTAAAGGCCTATCTCCGCAAAAAGAAATCACTCTTGCCAATCTGTACATCTCCTACTGACCTACTCCATCCTGTAGTAGGCCTATTCTTGCATTGACTGTGTACATTTGTGTTTGTGTGTGTGTGTGTGTGTGTGTGTGTGTGTGTGTGCGTGTGTTTGAGAGAGAGAGAGAGAGAGAGAGAGAGAGAGAGAGTGTGTGTGTGTGTGTGTGTGTGTGTGTGCATGCGTGCGTGCGTGTGTGTGTGTGGGCGCCTGCATGCGTGGATGTGTGTGTGTGTGTGTGTGTGTTTGAGAGAGAGAGAGAGAGAGAGAGAGTGTGTGTGTGTGTGTGTGTGTGTGTGTGTGTGTGTGTGTGTGTGTGTGTGTGTGTGCATGCGTGCGTGCGTGTGTGTGTGTGCGCGCCTGCATGCGTGGATGTGTGTGTGTGTGTGTCTTATGGCCCCCCATGAACAGAATTCCACGAAACTCAGCATGCATTCAGAGGCTGTCGATGATGTTACATAGCCTATCAAATTTGCATTTGATGATGCAAAAATTTGCTATTTTCATCATGCACTTTTCCATTTTTAACTAGGTAGAAATAGCGCTACTATAGGCAAATGAGTTGTTATGGGATGGGTTGAGATGGGCCCTTGAGACCAAAATACAAAACATAACCTACCCGGTGCGGCAGGGATCAAAACGAAAATCAATGGTTCTGTGTCATCCGTGCCACCGAGTTTTCGGAAAATTCCGGAAGAAAAACTCACTAAATCTATATTGCCGCTGCTTCGCTTGTGCCGCGGTCATAATAATCTGAGTTTAAAGGCCTCCCACAATCACACTGTTATTCCTCTGTTGCATCAATGTCAGACCTTTTTGACTGAGCATAATTATAGGCCTATGTTGTAGGTCAACATATCTAGAATAAGGCTAGTTGATCTCTGTATATTGTGACAATTCTCAGGGATTCTATTAGGTCGTTAATCAGAAAAAGATAATGTCAACATCACCCAGCAATTATATCAATTCTCAGGGTATGGCAAAGAGAGGGATACTATTTTGTTTTTGTCTTTTTCAGGTCCCGATTTGAAGTCACTTATGTCCTGTATGAAACGTAATTCCTAAATAAATAATAATGATATAAAGAGATAAATGCATATACACATACATGAATAAATAACTATGAGTAAACAAAAGAAAAAAAAGATGCATGTATGTAGGCCTACTATAGAACATATGCTTATACTATAGGCATAGCCTAAGTGTGACAATTCTATAGTAGGCTATATAGAGCCTATTGTGTGTTGATGCATTTTGATAGCCATTTCATTACATCAAGGCAGTATAATGTAATCACGATGTGATGTAATATTGTCATCAGAAATAGAAATATCTTTACACTTGTAGATTGGAAATGGCTGGGCCTATTTCCCAATAGGTTAATCATTTTGAGTAGGCCTATTTATCATGCCTTTGTTTGCCTTTGTATGGGTTAACAGAACTTTTCAGTTACTTCAGAATTGGATCGACTGCTTATCTGTAGCCTATTTGATAAAAAAAAATGGCCTAATGCCAAAAAAAAAAAAAAGTCCAACAGAGTTGGCTGCAAATCAGTCAGACGTTTTTAGAATTCCGAAAATTGTCACTCATTAGACTCCGCCTGTTTTAAAATGTAACGCATGATAAGCCTAATCTGCAACAGTAGGTTGTTCTTCAGGCTCAGGCATGCCCGTCAGATTCCTACTTGGCTTCATGAACGTTAACCCTGTCTGTGCTGATGTTGCGTAATTGACAATATACTGTAGCCTGCTTAAAGATAGACGTTAAGAGTAACACTAGACCTAAAGAGTAACACTAGCAGTTCTGTCTTTTCCAATAAGCTATCCTTAATTTGTTTTCCCCTCCTCGAAATCCAAGTGGTTAGCTGCGACTCTTCTGAAATTCGGAAATGAGGCGTTCTTTAAAACTTTTTGCATTGGGAAGTATAACTGCAGCTCTTCTTGCACTGTACATGAGAGGACCAACCTTCAATGCTGGTAAGTTGGGTACAATATTTTTCTAATAACTCGAATCGACTTCGAAGTTCTTGCAGCTCGTGTATCGTGCCTATGCCGTTGAGGTGACAGGTGCTGCGGACGGGAACTGGCGCTTCTGGTACAGGCTATCACGCAGAGCTGTTGTTGAAAGCTAATCGAGTCGAGTTTCGTGTCATGCGATTTTAACCATGCAGGGCGGAGACAATTGCTTGGAGGTTCGTGTGTTGCTTTATTCATGTCGTGTGTGAAGCTGTTTGCATTAATTACTTGAAAATGCGTGAGAGGCCTGTTCAAGCGTTGTTGTGAACATTTGGATCCCAGAAATTGCGTAAAGATTGTTTGGCGGCGTTATAACGGTCATAATGAGCAATGTAGTCCACTCAGTTAGCACTTTATTGTTATGTGATGCGTACAGTAGCTTACCAGTAGGCCTACTGTCATATTTTCCTGCATTCTTGGGAAGTGGAATAATTGCCTAGTCTATCCTATGACAGACCTTTATCCATGTATTCTTTATTTTTATTTTTAGGCTAAATGTTTGCTTTCAACTGTCGTTTCCAATAGTTTGATTCTATATTGATAACTAGATTCATATGATCATATAATTCATACCATATCATCACCATATGTAGATCACCATATGTAGGCTATTGTATGATTTTTACCTCTCGCTTTTTCTTTAACATGAAGGCCTATTTGGATGTCAGCATCCTTAGGGACACAAACGGTCCACTTGATGATCACATGTGAGGACATCTCAGTTGATGCTCACAAGGGAAGACATGTCAAATTAATTTGACCCAGTTATGACTGGTCTGATCTGTGAACACAATAGGCTTATTCATTAACACGAAAGCCCTGAGCTTAAGGCATATCTAGTAAATCATTTTCTTGCATAATCCACTTTTATTGTCATAATGATACCTGACCACTATTGATATAGTCAAAGACAACTTAGTCTAACAAGTAAAACATGTTTATGTTGGAGAGTGCCTGAACATTACAGGAATGGGGATGTAGCATGTTTTAAAGGATGAGAGCTTGTTCAACAGCATATCTGACCTTTGACCTGTCTTAGAGTCCTTAAAGGGGGCCCGGGTCTTGGTGACTGGTGCCAGCACTGGCATTGGAGAGCAGGTTGCTTACCACCTTGCCAAAGCAGGTGCACAGATTGTTATCACCGCAAGGAGAGGCAATGTTCTGGAGCAGGTAAGTGGGGTTAAAGCTGGATTGTTTTGTGATAAAAAAATAAAAAAAGTTTCTTGCTTATTTTGATTCATTTTGTTTCATGTATCAGGTGGTACAAAAATGCATGAGTATGGGGGCTCAGAAAGCTATGTACATCCCAGCGGATATGTCAGAGGCGTCCGACCCAGAGAGAGTTGTAAGGTTTGCAGTAGAGCAGCTTGGAGGATTGGACTACCTAGTGCTGAATCACATCGGACCCAGTCCCTTTGCCATGTGGGATGGAGATGTTGAGCATACTAGGTGGTTAATGCAGGTATATTATTTCTGTTTACATTATTGGTGTTTAACATGTGTGTATAGGTCCAAGTTGGTTGTGACCAGTTAAGGTTAATATATTAGTGTAGATCGCTAGGTAGGTTTTGTCAATCAGTTACCCTTCTTAGTGGGAATTAGCCACTACAGATTGGATGATGAATATGTTTTAATGAGGGGCAATGCTGAAATGCTAATGCGGTTTCTCTCTGAAAGGTAAATTTCTTAAGCTACCTGCAGATGGCATGGAAAGCCATCCCAACTCTTGAGCAAAGTAAAGGATCGATAATAGTAGTCTCCTCTGTGCTTGGTGAGTCAAACACAGTATTAATGCATCACTCTTCACCATGTATTGCATGAAATTGGACTTTATTATATATGTCTGCAATAACACCCAATAGATATCTTCTTAGTTAACCGTGGAAAAATAGTGATGCTTCGGGGTGATTTTGACCTATTAACTTTGATTAACTTATTCTGGGATACAAATGGCATATGAGTCCGGTCCCTAACTCAGCAGCTACTGTATCTTATCTGTATCACATTATATCAATGTTTAGTTACACTGAAGAGATTTTAGGTGTCGTCTTTCAATGTTGGAAAATACCTAAACATGGCTCATTACGACAGCTATGGTTTTACAGGTAAGATGTGCACACCATTTGTTGGTCCCTACACTGCGACCAAGTTTGCCTTGAATGGTTTCTTCGGAACAATGCAGCATGAACTGGCTATGAAGAAGAGCAATGTGACTGTCAGCATCTGCATTCTGGGGCTGATTGACACAGATTCGGCTATGGAGAAAGTCAGGTTGGCTGTTTCAAAGTTACCAGACATCCTCAGGTTATTATTTTGTTCATGTTTATGGTATTTGGGAGACACTTGTTCAATCACTTGTCCACAGCGATTTACATTAGTTGAAATATATAGTTGAAAAGCCTACAATTAGGCCTAATGATAATAGTGATAATAACAATATTAGTAATAGTATCATTATTAAATATCAACATATCAATGATATGTTGAACAAAAACCATAAACATACAAATCATAACTCTGTAAGAAAATTCATTAATTGATTCAGTACAAGGCGAACTGATCTTGAAACATCCATAGCCATTTGCTGCTTTTTTAAAAATGATTTATTTGGTGTGTGTTTCTAGAGGGTATACCAACATGACGGCGTATCCGGCGAGTGACGCAGCCTGGCAGATCATCACAGCTGGAGTGACCCGGCAGCCGGAGATCTTCTATCCTTGGTACGCCTACTACTCCAGCCTCTTCAAGGACTGGTTTCCCTTCTTCAGAGACATGGTCATCCGAGGGTTTTACCATTACGAGCCATAGAGAATGATGGAGAGAAGATCCATATCCTGCGCATGTGCGCAATCACAGCAGGAAATGTCATTTTGTTTTTAGAATTATTTATTGTTTTTGTTTTTTTTTTCAGAGCTATTAGAGCCCATTTTGTTATAGCCTAGTTGCGTATTTCATTCTCTCATCTATGTCTAATTTTGAAGGTACACTAGGTAAGATCGTTTACCTAGCAAAGCCATACAGCATAGCCATAACGAGTCGCTAATGAGAGAACCAGTCTTGCAACTTCAAGAATATTGGACCTGAATACATCTCGTGAGAATTGTAAAACATTACCTTGTCAGTAGATAAAGCTCTTTGAAGATAGGTTGTTACTTTTTCGCCTCCACACCAAACGCGTTTTCATTGTGTACAGGGGGACCAAGCCATGAGAGGCTATTTACAACGGCAGAGTAATATAAATACATTGCGACTCCAGGGGAAGTTGCACAGTCGACAAAAATGCTTGAAACGACATTAACTCCTACAAATACCTCTGAATAGTGCAGTTCTCTTTTTTTAGGCTAGGGGGTGCAATAGCACTATCAAAGGCCTTTCAGCATGAAATTACCCCATTCCAAATAGATCCCTATTTCTTTTTTTAATCTTTTTGTATTACTTACTTTTACTAATACATTAACACTTCTGATATTTTATATTTCATTTACATTGCCGCAACATATTGTTCTACATATACATGTATATTTGTCCAGGATACTTGAAACTCCGATAATTGTGACTTAACCTACAATCAGGGAGGAACTGAAATGCTTTTTATTTGCCTTGCAGTGAACATAAAACTTGAAAAACACTGTTCATTCATGTCAATCAAGGATAGCTGAACCGGTTTGCCCCCTTGTAACAGCAGAGTGCATGTTTCCACTCTGGGGCTTGCACTGGCCCCTTTATGGCTAAAAAAAATGGGTTTGTTTTCTGACAATGATCACATCACTTGTATTGTTATTCCAGTAAATCTGTTTGAGAAGGGTCTTCCCTTTCATCATAGCCTGTGGGTATTTTGATATTCATTTTTACAGGTACAGATTGTTTTTAATATGAGTAAAATGTTTAGAAAAAAGGTTTGTTGTAGGCTATATATCTTCAGGGCAGTGAACTGAGAACAGAAAGTGTGACTACCACATTATAGTTGTTCATGAAATAATAAAACCTGAGTTCAGGCCACTGAGGTAATACAAAGCATAAAGAATTGAGCGAACATGGCATCTCCCAATTTGACTGTTACATCTATTCAGCAGACTCCACAATAGACATTTATTCAGACAAGTTCTTTCACGCTCTGTGCCCAGGTTAGCATGAATATCCCGTATAAAACAGAAATATTATGACAACAGCTGGGGCTACCAAAGGTTAGAATGCATCTGTAGTTGCAGATTAGTTTGTTACAGTTGAACTCTCACTGTACATTAACATAATTGATTCGAAACAGGTTTATGATAGCAAGGGCAAGACATTTTCAGCATTACACGGCATTACGGTCTTTAGAAAGAATTCATACCCCTCTGTGGAAGATGGAAAGGAGGTGACCTGCAGAGATATCAATGCAGAGCATCTTTTGGATACATTTCCTGTTAAGACCAGTGTGAGACTGGGATACAGTCTGCGTTTAATTTCTTGGTCGCAATGGACTGGATAATTGCATCAGTTACGGCTGGTTAAAAACCCTGTCACTCTGGGAACAGCTTCATGATTTGGACTATGTACTGTACATGACTTGGCTCAGCTCTTGCACACCCACTGACATATAAATGAGAGAATGGATCTTCAGGTTTACAGTGAATTACAGCACACTGGTGGGTCTGCAGAGGAGTAAAGCTAATGTCAAAGTAGGGGTAACTGAACACTGTTTTTGATACAGTGATGATGAGGCATGAAGGGCATCTAGCCAAGAGAGGCTATGCTCATGGAAGCATGGATGTACTGTACTACATGTTTGGTGGGAGATTTTGTTATGGTATCACTAAGGTACGTGAGGCCAAAGAGGTCAACCAGAGCCTTAAGAACATGTACAACTCTGTTGAACTCTTTAGTTCTTTCATTACATAAGACTTAAATATCCACCTAAATATGTTTTCACATATACAAAATTGTCCCCAAATGTTTTCACATTTAGCCTTCAGATGTGTTACTTTGAATGCAACATGTTATAGGAGAACCATCTCTTGGACTGGTCTTTATCTTGTCCTGTGAAACCTTTGAATGTGTGCATTCTTGCATTAAGCCTTTGAGTAGCCATTTTGCTAAAAATACATTATACAAAAATATAGAAAAGCTCCTCTGGATCCAGACGGTGATCCGGATCACTCCCACAATTTATTGTCATATTCCTTGGGTCATTTCAGACCTTTCCTGAAAATTTCATCAAAATCCATCCTTAACTTTTTGAGTTATCTTGCTAACAGACAGAGAGACAAACAAACCCTGATAAAAAAAACATAACCTCCCTGGCAGAGGTAATGAGAAATGTGCTTATTTACTTATACTTATATTTAATGCTACTGTTAATTTGTCATTTGTTTAGATATGAATGTCAAATGCTGTATGTACTGTAAAGTCCCTCCCTGCTTCTCAACTGGTTTACATGTGATGACTCAGTATGTCCTCAGCATGGCAGTGTTTCTCTAGTTTGGTCACTTTGAAAGGCCTTCTGTTTTGGAATATCTCCCCAGAAAATTGTTCCCTAGATGAACAGCAAACCATATTACCCTCCTACTACACAGATGCACAGATTCACATTTCTGTTAGTGTAGTTGGCTCAACATCAAAAACGATGCGAACTTGTAGATACCGGCAAACACATTACTTTAGATAGCCTGGCCTATACACACAAACAACCATTTTGAGAGTTATTTTGTCTCTCAAGTATTTTACCAGGAAAGTTACTATAAGGACTATATGAAATGTTGTTGACAAATGTTATGGCCACATCTGTGCTGAAATCTG
>NC_085008.1:23590842-23592281 GCF_963854185.1 Sardina pilchardus | reverse complement strand
ATGCATGAGGAGTGGGCTCATGAGTACAGCTGAGCAATTTGAATGGAGTCAGGTGAGAGAGGCAGAGGTTTTGGCTTGTGGTATAATGTGTGAGCAAACATTTCACATCAGAAACGTTTGAAAGTAAACATGCAAAAAAGCTGAACAGGGTTTGACTTTCATCCTCATTTGAATTGAGGCAAATAACTTTGTGTATAATTGGAGCATGTTTTGTCATCAAATCAGACAAAGGTGTGTGAATAGTTTATTTCAAGACAAATACAGAGGTCTTTTTAAATCCAATTAACCTAATTAGCACTATTCTCCTAATACATTCCTTTATTCTTTCTGTCAGTTATAGGAACATAATCAACATAGCCAAATGTCCACAAGAAGTATCACAATCGAGTTTTCTATCTCGGCATCGCTTTCAGATGAGCTTGTTTCCAATCATTAGCCCGGACACCATTATCAATGGATTCTTTTAAACAAAATACAACAATTATGCAAGCCCTGGGCGAAAACAAATCTAAGTTGCGGTAATGAGCGAGGAGCGGAGCGGAGATAGCAACATGCGGGCTCTCAGACGGTGGAAGCGGCGCTGGTGATGAATATGTGCCGGGGCTGCTCTGAGGGCCAGCGATCCGCGTGGTGGGCCCCCCGACTCCCCTCTTCCCCCTCCCCGCGCCCCTATTCATGCCCGCACAATGGTTGACACCTGTGTCCTTTCAGCCCTGCCACTGTTATTGTTTACATCGCTCCCTGAGAGAAGAGAGAGGCCAGAGGTGCTGTGAAGCAGGCCAACCCCTGTCCCCCTTTTTTTCCCCGAAACACTGACCCCCCCCAACCCCAACCCCACCTCATCCCCACCTCATCCCCGGCCCCCTCAAACACACTCCTGCGCACCCCTTCCCCTCCCGACCCACCTCCAACCCCCATTCCCCTCTCAGTCCTCCAGTCTAATTAGGCGAGGCTCCCTGTGCCCAAACACATAGGCGGATGCAGAGATGAAGGAGAGTGGGAGAGAAAGAGAGAGTTCACTCTGCCCCAAGGGTGCTGTTGTTGTGCAGTTCTAGTACTTTCCTACTGCCTCCAGGATAGGGACTTCCGGATAGAGTGTGTGTGTGTGTGTGTGTGTGTGTGTGTGTGTGTGTGTGTGTGTGTGCGCCTGTGTGTGGGTGGTAGTGATGATGAGGGGTAGGGGGTGATGTGCACAAGCACACAAACATTCGCTTAGTGGCCATTATTTTAAGAAGAGCCTGAAATTAGTCGGAATCCCATTACATGCTTGACACCCTATTTGCTCCGACACACAAGAGTTCATCTGTGCCCCAGAATTAATGCAAAGCACAGCCCTGCATAACTTTATCCCGTTAATTGGATGTCAAAAGCACTTGACGTTTTTTTTTTCTTCCTCATATTTTGCACATAATGCATTCGAGTTGTGAGTTTGTGCAATG
>NC_085008.1:23543342-23585842 GCF_963854185.1 Sardina pilchardus | reverse complement strand
ATATAAAGGTATTAGGATTTAATAAGCATGTTTGATGGCAATCTGTTAGTCCTGTGGCTATAATATTATGTTTTAGACATGCAACTTCAAATCAGTGTTTGATTTTGTTAAGGTTTTCTTATGTTATTGAATTATACTATGTGAATCCCTTCTACAACTTACAACACATAGGCTTCAACAAATGTTACTGAATGGATTAAATGGCCCATTTCACAAACACAGCCAGGGCCAATAGCTGGCATTGAACGTTACATGTCACCCATTACACCTTGTCCATTTTATGCTGTGTTTCCTCTCGGCGTCTTTGTTCAGAGCTCACATTATGTACACCAGCTCGTCCAGATTGCTGATGGGACAGAACTTGACTGTGCCTTTGATGCCAGCATTGCAACGGGGTGATTCAACATTAGCGCCCACAGACACTCCACCCTCTACACCCCTCCACCACCCCACCCCCCCTGCCTCCACCTCTCCTCTCCTCTCCTCTGCCCTCCACCCTGGCCTCTCTCCTCTCCTCTCTCTGTTAGGTCTTACCCATCTTGCACCTCTCGGAGCCCACAACAGACGCTTGGTGTGTTAAGAGGGTCAGGAGTTCAGCATGGGCTCCATACCACTCTCTCTCTCTGTCTCTATCCCTCTCTCCCTCTCTCTCTCTCTCTCTCCCTCTCCCTCCTTCTCTTTGCTGTGAAGAGGCTTCGGCGCCGCAGCGCGAGGGGTTTATAATTATCTGCCGTTGGCATTCGCTGCAGGTTCAAGCGCAGTGCAGGGGCTGGCACTGACCAGGGGGATGTGCTTGGCTAAACAGCACTGATTAGTTCTCCCTAATTGTGAGCCCCATGTTTTTTTCTTCCTCTTCTTCTTCCTCCTCCTCTTCTTTTCCTCCTTCTTCTTCTTCTTCTTCTTCTTCTTCTTCTTCTTCTCCTTCACAACCCACCCCGCAAGCCTCGTACCAGAGCTCTCCACAAGTATGAATATTCACAGAAACCCTGCTTTTTTTTTTTACTGTGACCCTGTTCTTTGCCCTGATTTTATTTCTCTCTTTTTTGTTTGCCCCTGGCATCATCCTGCTAGTTAACTGTTAGCTGCAGCCTCATAAGAGGCCTCCATAACTTTCAGTGAGTTCCCTCTGGGCAATGAAAGGGGCTCCATCGACCCCTGTGACTGGGGCATTTGGAGATATTATTTCAGACCCTGGAGCGGCTAATCCCACGCCTCTTGAAAGTAGCCCTTTTTTGTTGACCTAAACTAAAATTGTGCTCAACAAACAGATTTGGTTTTTTTTATGTTTGCAATGTGTACAAGACATGTGTGCCCCTTTTGGTCCCTTCTCTGTTACACTCTTGTCTTGTAATCAGGGAAGGATCTCACGGTTGACCAGACCCGCTAGGCTAGACCCACTCTAACATAAAGAGCACACCTTCTTCAACGGATGTAAAAGCTAATCAGCATGCTACGCTAAAGGGCCTAGCGTAGCGAGAGTATAGGCGGGAGAACAGGGGTAAGGAGCAACAGCAGTGAAGCAACTGTGTTAGCTGGAGGCCGGCCAAGTCTGAACCCCTCTGCAGGCTCTTCGTCTCCAGAGAACCCAGGGGAAGAGAAGGGGGGAGACACTGAGACGAATCACTCAGGGAGAAAGACAGTTTCTCATCTCCTTTCATCTTGGTGATTTAAAACAGAGTCTCCATTGTTGATACTGTAACGCTTTGGTATGGTAGATATTATCATGTGCGCTGAGGTGTTGATATTATCAAAAATCTGAGTTGCGATGTGGGACTGTTTGGAAAGCGTGACGCTTTCAGTTGAGTCCAATTTGAAATACGGCCATATGTGTGTGTGTGTGGTGTTTTCCACCCTTGGTAATCTATTCTTTATTTTTCTTTAGCTCTACTGAGGTGGATAAGCTCTTTTTTGTTGAAAATGGACAGAATGAGGCAGTGTTATCCAGCACATTCAGAGCCAGCCAGAGGACAAACACTAATTTTGACACGGGTCTGTCTGGATATCAAAAAAGATAAATGAAATGGGGTGGGGGGGGGGGGGGGTGCAGGGGGGGGGGGTGGAGAGGTGGGTGGTAGTCGGATGGGCTGGGGAGGGGTGGGTAGGGGGCGCAGCTGGCCAGCAGATTGCATTCCAGACAGAGCCCCCAGTCTGGGCTTCACCAGGGGGAAAATGGTGCCGCCTCAACAAGTCTCCTGGGCATCATGGAAGGCTCCCATCCTAACCGCACCGAATCTGGCTTGGGCCGCGCGTCAGGGCCTAGTTTTTCCATCAGTGGGGCATTGTGAGCAGGTCAGTGGCCGTCATGCCTTCGGTGCCCTTTTCGAAGGTTCTGAGGTTGCCTGGAAACCAACTGTTTATAGTCTGATTATTTTAGCATGGAAGCCAATGAAACATCTCCCACTAGGAAGGGAATGGAGCAGCAAGTCGTAATGTTTACCACAAAATGAAGGGCCACGGACACCTTCAAGGTTTATTTTTCTCTTGTTAATTGCACATTAGCATTTCAAGGTTTGATATTTCACTGCTCAGCCCGCAGTGCCAGTGACTAATATGTAAAAGGAAAAACATGGCAGAATGTCCAGAATATGAAAAGCCAAAATGTAAAAGGTCTGAGGTGTCACTGCTGCGTTATCAATCAGCTCTCTGTTTATTACCACTTTATTACATCAGCCATCTAACGTTAGATTTGATGGACTTCCACTGTGCGAGTTGCTCTCAGGTAAACCCACGGCATGGTCAAGGCCACATCGCTGTATTTATTTGTGCGTACATCAGAATTTTCCAGTGAAGTGCCTGGCAGGCAGGTCTGGGCGGGTGGGTGCGTCAGTGGGTAGAGAGGGCAGACAACAACAGGCCCACATGACGCAGCAGCATTGAGCTAGCCCCCACCACACACACACCACACACACACACACACACACACACACACACACACACACACACGCAGCAACAGAACAGACTGCCCCTGGAGACGACACAGCCAAAGTCAACAGGCCCGATCCCTCAGGAGTGTACAGCCCTGACGACATCAGAGAAGGGACTGAGCCAGCAGGTCAGCAGAGTAACGCTCGTTCGCCTTCTCACAGACCATGCAGGAGAGTGAAACAAAGATGAGAACAGGGTTCAGTCGAGCCTAGGAAGGAATACAGTCACGTCTCAGGGACCTGTTTCAGCCGACAAGAGCGACTGCTGCAGCCATTTGGAGACATTTTTTCAGTATGCTTTGCGCATTATCCATGGAAGACAATGCAAAGAAGTGAATAAACAGAGAACAGTTCATCTTGGAAGAGAAGAGTTAATGTTATTCTCCACCATTTTGTCTTTCCAGGGGGAGAATTCCCTTCGAAAAAAAAAAAAACCAAAGAGAGAGAGAGAGAGAGCATCTGCACTCTTAAAAATCAACTCCCAACTTCAACCAGATGTGCTTTTCGCTCGAGAGCCAAGCCTTTTACCAGCAGTCCAGCCTCCTTGTCCCTCCCCAGGGGTGGACATGCATAATAGCAGAGCTGTTTCATGCAACAGGTAGTCCCTCACTTTCACAGACGCTGCACACCAGGAAGTAAACCGGCCAGCAGCAGCGGTCTCCTCCACAGCTTCTCCTCCGACACAAAGACCAGATCTGGACCACAGACAAGACGGTATAAGTAAAAAATGTCAGCGCTGTAATTATTCACTCTAGCGAGCGCTATGTAGTGACAATGAACACATGAGTATGAGGAATACCCCCCCCCCCCCCCAAGCTTCTCCCAAACCCCAACTAAGGCGAAGTAGAGGGCTATTATCATAACCTCTGTTACAAGACAAACAGAGCTTCCAGGGATGAGATCCTGGCCAAATTTTTCTTTTTATTCGACAAAGGATGCTAAAGGGGGATGGGAGAGCTTGGAATGTTTGACTCCCAACCTTCAAAAGATCAAGGAGGTAGTCTTAAGCTAGTCAAGCAGAACTGTGAAGACTATTGGCTTTTTCTTAGGAGGTCACTGTAATTTCCCAACATACTGATTAGTTTAGGTTTTCCTTCAAACTGAATCAGCTTGATATGGTTTACGTGTAAAGATATGCTCATGTTGTTTTAGTAATGCTCACAGTTTCCTATTTGTAATGTTAAGATGAAAGAAAGGGTCTACATAATATATGCACATGACATATGTCTATTTAGCATGCAGCAATATATAATATATACAGTATGATATATGAACATATTTTCAAAATCTATACATTCAGATTAGATTGTGAAGTTGAAAAATTAGATTGTGGAGTAAAAAAAAAAAAGAATACTCTATATAATTAAGTTTTAAACAACTGCCCAAAAATGCTTGGCAGTCTATGACAATTCCATTGGCAATTTGAGTTTGGTAGTGTGGAGCAGTTAAACTTCAATTGCACAACGTGTGTTTCTTTTATCTCCCAGCCTTGGCCCACATCCCCCAGTGAGATGTTTTATGGCTTGTGGCTGACAGTTTAAAGTCAACAGTTTGCTACATTAATTCTGTGGGCTTTTAGCAAGTCTAGGTAAGGAAGAACCCCCTTCAAACAAACAGGAGGGGAACAAAGACAAGCCGGGCGAAGAAAAAAGGTGTCTGCTGAAAGAATCTGTGTCATCTTTCAACTGCTGCTGCTGGTGGCCCTCCTGGTAGAAAAAGGGTGTTCCCTTTCTGACATCTCAGGAAGGCTGAGGAAAAGATAGCCAAACTAAAACATGTGATGAGTTGACTTGAAAATCCGGATTAAGAAAAACTAAGAATACATAGTGATTTTGCGAATAAAATATAAATAGTAAAAAAAAAGAAAAAAAACAAAACACTAAATCAAACGCCTGGAAGTTACACAGATTGTTCCTATGAGTCTTCAGTTTCTTCTTTGCCCTCTGATTTATCCAAATTTTTTTTAAAAAAATTTGTTTTGTTTTTGTCATCTTCATGCCAGAGAGGGGATGGTTTCATGTGCTCTTTTGTTTTCCCTTTTCCCCTTTTTTGTTTTTCCTTTCCTCCTCTCTAGCAGCAAGTCTTTAGTCAAAGTCTTGCTTTGACAGGTGAAGATCAACTGGAGCCATCGCTACTAGCAACCATGTGGGACTGAAGGGAAAGGTCACCCCGGGGTCATCGGCAGCTCAGTTATTCTATCCCTATTCAATAATACACCCAACCCCCATCGGGTCAAAGGTTACCGACAACATACCTTTCCACCTTTCCACAAACACGGCACTAGCTTCCAAATGACTGCACTTCGCAGTTCAACTGTCAGGGAAAATAATGACACTTTACATACCGCAGCTTTAGATATTAAATAATCTTTTCTCTTCAGAGAGAGAAAGGCAGTACAATACAAGTTAATTATGCATCTTTGTGCTGATGGATTTTTATGCGCGGCACTGACCATCACGTTAGACCGTTTCTGGATCCCGAATGAATTAAATAATAAAAGTGGTCTGGCAATTACATTAGTGATTATTGCCGTGCCAATTGTGCTTGTCAGGGATGACTGATCTCTGTGGAGACAGTAAAGTATACTTAACAAGGCTTTACTTTGTGGTAAATGCGCAGCTTTTTATCTCTAATTAGTAGTTAATGTGAAGCATATGGAGGAGAACACATCATTCCAACACACCCAAACTCCCTCATCCTCACCTCCCAGGGAGATGGAGCCATTTTGCTAATAACAGACCCATATTAGACTTTTAAATGGGACCAACGCTCAGGGATGGCAGCGGGGATTGCAAACAGCTGCAAATGGGGGGGTTTGTTTTGATTTGCCATTTCATTTCCTTTTGTCGACGGACGCTGGGATTTGTGAAACATCTATTCTGATTCGGCTTTTCTAAATCGCTAGTTAGGTACTTTGCCACTTGACTGCTTATATTCACAGGACATGGGACGGGTTTCATCTTTGGCTTTTCACGGGAGCCTGATGGCAACGGATGCTTCTGGTTTGGACTTCATTAAAAAGCTCAAGCAATGAGACCGACCTCAAGGTGAGCTTTTGTAGCTGCACTCTGAGTTTACGTAAGCGACCGGAGGGAGGAAGGATGGGGTTAAAAATCAACAAATCCCATCATGCATCTCCAGCCCGCCTCCTGCCCCCCCCGAACCCCTTGACCAGTGCTACCCCCGGCCTGTCCTGGCCGAGATAGCTCCTCTTGGGAGACAGACACAGATAATTGGTCACAGATTTTTGTTGGCAGGACACAAAGGGACCTCCTATTCACCCCTGCGCAGCTGCCCCATTCACATTTCGCGGACGGCCTCACCCCGCTGCTCAAGACCCCAACACTGCGCGCTCTCTCCCCCACAGGGTCCCTTCTGTGAGGAAGAGCGCAGGCCGAACCACCACCACCACCGTGACCCCCACCACACTGCCTCTTTCAGGGGGTACAAAAGAGCCATCGGGACGCATCCATCCTGATGACCCTGACCCTCAACCCCTTCTATTGCCCTGCACCCCCCACCCCCAGGATCTATTGCCCCTGGCCGTTACGGCTTGCCTTTGATATCGGTGGTACCACCAATTACAGATCAACGTGGGTGTTTTGAGAAATGCACCTGTTCAATGCACAGCAAAGGGCAGTTATCTCGTTAATGCCATCAGGGGTGAGTTTTCCCTATTAAAGCAACATACCCTTTGGTATAGCACATCATTGGTTGTATTTTGGAAAATTATTCAATTTACTGTGTGTGGTCAGTTGGGAAACAGGCGCACAAAATCTAAATATAGTTAATATAGTAACAGACAATATTTACACAATGATGTGCTGCCAGAGAGGAAATATCTATTTAGTCATAAAAAGGTTATTTAAGCATTGACTATACATAACTTTAACTGGAACTTTTTTTGAGACCACATTAAAAAAAAAAAAAAAAACATAAAACCAGCCAATGAAATTATGGTTTTGGCATGAATGTCGCTATCTTTTCGCTTCCAAAGTTTCCATATAATGTATATTTCAGCTTCAGATTCTCCAGTGACAATAGAAGGGTTGATGAATGTCTGGTGATCTGTTGGTTACATGTCGTATGGGCTTAAGAATCCACAGCCCCTGGAAACACTTGTAAGTAGAGCAACACATTTTTTGAGAGCTTCCTGGGCTTTCTGGCAGCTCTATCTACTTTAATGGGTCACATGTGTTGAGCTGATGTATGGAGGTAAGTGAGACAGCATCAGGCAAGACCGGCAGCCGAAAAACGCAAAAAAAAAACATAAAAAAGAAAATTACACATAAAAACCTGAAGGATGAAAAAAGATCCTTAGAGCGATACTTTAGTAAAAATCATCACCGAGATAAGGCATGACTGTAATAGCAGTTGCAACCTGAATACCGACTCTGCAGCAGACAATGCTGGATCTCTCGTGCAGCCCTTGCGAGGCTGTCTCCAGGGACTCATGGAGAGCCATAGGTCAACCACCCCTTTCCTGACGTGCCATATGTTAAAGGAATTCAGCTCTGCATTGGAGGAGCCGGAGCCCCCTACCCCCCTAACGTTCCAAATTACTAACACATACATCCCAGCACGGCCAGGGCCTCCATCCCCTTTCTGGTCCACTCAAATACCTTAACAAATGTGGACAGATCACGGCCCGGGCTGTAAATCTCTTTGAAAAATGGAAACTTTCAATCACTTAAAAAAAAGAGATAGAACCGTTGCATTTTATTACATTATTTTGAAATAACAATCTTGATGATGAACACAAGTTGTCATTTGATTATTGCTTCTTTTTTTTTTACCCCTTTACCGGTGATTAGATTTTCTTGAGGCTTGACCATCTAATACAAACAAACCATGCATGGCTAACTTGAGACATGGTTTGCATGTTAAACTGGCCTGACTCACACAAAGGAGCCAGATTGGTAATAAAACCATTCAAAGACATTATCAGATCTTTAGCTTTATTCCGATTTTCAGTTCACTCAAGTCACTTTAATGCTCTTTTGTCAATTTTGAGTTTCTCCACAGTTATCTTGTTATGAGATTAATTTGAGGGGACACATTATGCATACTAAGTTGTAGACAGTAGAAATAATGGGGATCTTACACCAAAAATCTGGTTGTTTTGATATTCAGGTCTTGATTTAAATTTCACTGTTGAGTTACAAATGTGAAAGGCTGTTGATAAAAGATATAAATAATATATTACATCATTAAATCACTATTAGCCTCCTTCAAGTCAATTTTTTAACACATTGTCACTTCTTTTACTTCTGAACTGCTCTATTCATTACGTTTGGCACTGTAGCCTAATTTACCTGCCAGCACAGCAGCTAGCTAGTCAGGGTTATTAGCCAGATGCTGCTGTGGCCATTTTGATAGTTTTTCCTGCATCTGGCCAGGTAGGCTAGAAAGGTTATTTTCAACCACCAACTCCTGTAGTCTCACACCAGATCTTAAAAGAGATAGATCTGGTTTGAGATCCCGCGTGATTGGTCAGTGATCGAGGGAAAGACTCCTGGGCAATACTGAGCCTTTTGTTTCTGCTGTAGCCCCCTCCCACTTTCCTGTTTTCAGAGCAACTCCTTAACGAGGCCAATTAAATGTTATTAGTAATCATTCCCACTCATTATAGGCGGTGGCTGTCTGTTGCACTCCTCAGACGGAAAAGTAGAGGCGAAAACCAGCTCGCTTCTATGGACTTTCCATTAAATTAACTGCTACGCAATTAACACAGCTTCATAAATCCAACCTTTTTTTTAAGTGTGCGTAACAGTCTGCATAGACGACTTAACTTTCAAGGATATTCAACTTTTCAAATGATTTGTACAGTATCTGCAGCAGGACACCTTTGCTGCTCTCAAAATGAACACCATTTCACCATTTGACCTTCTTGATGAACACATATGTAAAGTCACTACGTAGTGAAATAGTGAAGATTTTGAGCATATACTGTAGCTCTTGAGTGTGAAAGCAGAACCCTCAGGAGAAAGCAGTAGCTGCACTGCACTATCAAGCTGTTAGCCCCGCAGATGCTGCATATATGGAATGACCATGTATGGTCTGAATCCCAGGGATGCTCCTCGGAGTGGCCGCTTGCAGGTCTGGAGCACACTGAGAAGCACCGGCGGCGGCCGGGGTTGATGGACGTCTGTCAGCCAGCTTAGCGGGAAATGAGCCAAAAGGAAAACAAACGTGCAGTGAGGCTCTGGGGGGAGGCCATGTGCTCCGAGACACTGGGGGACGAGCCAGCGAGGAGGAACAACAGGCCATGCTGGCCCGGCGGCGGCGGCCCGGACCCGGCCCGGACGAGCCCCGGGAGCCAGCCAGGAGCCCGGGCCCCTCGCCATCTGGGTGGCGTATTAATCTGGAATTTGTTTTGCATTATCGGAGCGAAAACAAGCCGGTGGAAATAAAACACGGCAGACATAACACGAGATCCACCAGGCGCAGGGATGGGCGCCCGGGGCAGCCCACAAAAGCTCCGGTCCAGTGGGAACGCTAGGCTGGAAAATGGCGGGGGGTTGGGGCTCCACACACACACACACACACACATGGTGCCAGGCAGCTGCTCTGGCCCTTCATACACACAGACTAGTAGTCAGAGATGCATGATGTGCTTTCTACTTCTGGTATGGGCACATGCGGCACAAAGTCCATGGGCACAATAAAACAGGCCTTACAGATACAATGTTTAATCTACGTTGATTCACCGTTCTGTACATTTTAAATCTCTCTGTAGTCTGGCTTGAGTACAAACAAGCAAGGTATTTGTGCTCTAAAACCTTGGACTTCCATTAGCTTACAAATGCGATCCTTGATCATAGTGAGGCGTGTAATGGCATAAACATGTACGCACAACACCATTTAAGACCCGTGGCTTTTTTAAAAGCGTAACCTCGCTGCACCTATTCTCACACCCCCGCAGATTCCAGGGAGGAAACTCCATCTCCTTTTAACTGCAATGCAATATGCCGGGCTTTGGAGAGAGGCACAGCTCAGCCATACGGGATAACCATACAGGCACAGGGCGCTCTGTGCCAGCAGTGTAAACACTTTACCAGTTTCCACTGTGTGGACTGTGTGGGACAACGTTAAGAGATTTTCCTGACTAGTAAACAAACACTCAAAGTGAACTCCGAGTCCTTTTCCTGCTAATATAAACATAACAAAGAGTTTGTTTGGCAACACTTAATTAGAACAGCCCAATGTAAAACAGGTGAATCAGTGTCTCCCCAATGAAAAACACCCCAATGTTGGTTTATTATGCAAATAAATATGTTTTCATTTCTGAACAACAATGACAATTTTGTCTGTGTAGTCAAAACAAAACAAACAAATAAACCATTAAAAACAAGTGCAAATTGGCAATTTGGTTTCTTTCTTGAAAAAGGACCGACATTAGAAAAGCTTTGTGGCCTTTATTGACCTTCTGCATTTTTAAACACTTAGTAATGTATGCTAAACATAACCTTAAGATTATTGAGAGTAGCCAATTTGTGGAATCCTGCTTTGTGTCTGTAATAGCACTGAATGGATACCTCTGTACCGGTTGATTGAATAGTTAAGGAATGTGGCGTGAATGAAGGCTTTCCCCGTGACGCCCAATCTCACCTAGTTTATTTAATTATGCACCCTACTGCACATTCTCCAGAAATTGACTGGCAAAGGTCAAAAGTCATTTTCGATCTATTTTGTCTCACCCAAATATCATTACCACAATCATTACAAGTCATTTTCCATATATTTTTCTCACCTAAATACTATTACAATAATATTGAAACAACACATTGAAGAAATAGGCCTATCTTAGATATTTTGTAAATATATTCAAATCTGAAAGTGATTTAAGTCTATAACTGATACTGTGGCACATCAAGCTTATGATAACTGAGTTTGGATTTACCTTTGAATTAGCTTTTGCGACAGCTAAGCTAGCTATGCTTGACTTTCTTTACCATTGTTAGTTGTTAGGCCCTATAGCTTTTGAGCTATTATAAAATGACTTTGCTCTCCATTTTTGGACACTTTTACCCAGGGAGAGTATTAATTGGTCAATGAGTCATTACACACATTGAGCCTCAACATCTTTCAAAAGTAATTCCAGCTTTTCTGATGCACAGGCGATTGTTCTAAGAAACATTTGTGTTCAGATCTTTGACCAGCACACCACAGCCACACGTTAATTTGTGACTATGGGTTTATCACTAAACACAATTACACAAGAAAAATGGTTGTCCTGGAACATGCTAATTCAATTAGGTGACAGATTCAAAAGATGTCACAAGTGACACTAAGCACATACTCAGTGCGAGCTGCGATGGCCTTCACGTGTTTGTGGTTTACAATCTCAGTCATGCGCTTCTTGGAGTCCAAGACTTGTGTAAGTTCTATTACATACTTGCATAAGGAAATCACTGTTTCCCTGAGCTTGGCGTTCTCAGTAGCTTACTCAAGATATTTCTTAGAAGAAAGCATTTGCCTTCTAGCGAACTAAACATTACTGTAGACACTGCAGACTGCACTAAGACCATAGTGGGAGAATCCAGCTGAGGAAAGTAATTGGATGTCTACTGCCCTAGTTAGAAATACCAAACTGTATTCATTCCTAATAGTGATTCTTTTTTTCCAGTGCAGAGTACAGTATGTCCAGGTTAGCGGGGAAAAGTCAAGGAATGCTCTGCAGCGATGTTATAGAATTGGTAAGAGGTAGTGAGTCTGCCTTAGGGTGGGGGAGGGGCACTGTTCCCAAAAACCCCCACCCTCCCCCATCCCAAGACTTGACACGTTTCAAGCTTGCCATAAAGACGAGACACTGCCCTCAATTTCCTATGAAAGAGGCCTAAACAGGGAACGAGCAACAAAGGATACTTTCTTTCCCTTCTGGCTGCTAGGAAAATATGATTATTGTTTGGGGCTCTTGGTCTTTTATTTTTCTAAAAAAATGTTTGTATAAAAGGAAAAGACGTGTGTGTGTGCGTGTGTGTACGTATATGTATCAGAGAGAGAGAGAAAGAGAGAGAGAGTGTGTGTACAAAGAGAAAGCACATGACTGAAACACTACAGAGGCCAAAAGCTGTCAGTTAATTTATGGGGTGTCCCAGGAGAGATTAACTGGCTGCTTGACTTATTTATTTACCAATGAGCATGTTTTGGTTGTGCCTTTTTTCACATATGCACTGGCTGATAGATTTAGTGTGTGTGAATGTTGTCTCACTCTCCATCTGCCTGTCTCTTTCTCTCTCTCTCTCTCTCTGTCTCTGTCTCTCTTTCTCCCATCTCTCTCTCTCTCTCTCTCTCTCTCTCTCTCTCTCTCTCTCTCTCTCTCTCTCTCTCTCTCTCTCTCTCTCTCTCTCTCTCTCTCTCTCTCCCAGAGGGCCTGAGTTAAGGGAAACAGTGATGGCCATTTTGACTGGGTTTCAGATTATGGAGTAATGCTGAATCACATGTCTGTCTGTGTGCAGTAGCTGGGTGGTCAATCAGCCCTGAGTACTCCCGCTCCTCTCTCCCTGGGCATATATCACTCTCAAGATATGCCTGAAGATGAGATCTGGGAGTGAAGGCGTGCATGTTTCAAATTATCCTCGCGAGCGCTTTATTTGTCTATCGGCCGGTATCAGAGTGAACCCTGAAATCTGACAAATTGCTGAAAATTGCACACATGCAGCCCCAGTTTGGAAGTCCGGACGCGCCGGGCCCATCTGGTAGTGATCTGGGGCACAAAGAGCCCCTCTGCGGAGTGTCACATTCACTCCCCTTGTGCAGCGCAGCACAGGGCAGCACAGGGGAAGATGCTCCCCGCTCCTGCTCCCCTCTCCGTGGGAGGTGCCGGAGAGAGAGAGAGAGAGTGGGGGGGCTGCTTATCCGGAGGTCAACCAGCTCTGGGCCAGTTTAGGGCCAAATCCAGGAGAAGTAGCGATTCTGGGCCAGTGCCGGGACAGGTCCGGCGCAGTGTGGGTGATGTTTTGGCCGAGGTCCCGGCGGAGCATTCTTCAGCGCTTCTCTCAGCAGAAGCAGCAGCAGCAGCAGCAGCGTCTGTGGCGGCAGAGAGCAGAGAGCAGAGAGCAGCCGCGGGTTTCTAATTGAAAGCCACGGAGACGAACACACACCCATGACAGACAGCACAGTGCTGCACACATTTCAAAGTGTGTGTGTGTGTGTGTGTGTGTGGGGGGGGGGGGGGGGGGATTGCACAAATCTGGCAACTTTAAACATGGGAGATAAAAAGATGCGGGGGGATAGTTCTCCGGTGTTTGGCACCCACTCAGCCCCAGACTCAAATGATTATGGCTTCAAAAGGCAACGCAGCACTTCTGGGTTGATCTCTTATGTGAGGATTCTGGAGACCAGTAGACATCATGGTGGATTACTGATCCTTGTTATCATGTGCCAAGATGTGCAATTTCGGCATTGTCCTTTCCCATCATGAGCACATGAGTGATCCATTATCGTATGCTAAGCTAATTCATCTTCTGCACCCACTGTTTGCTTCTGCTGTAATAAATAAACTGATGCACATGAAAGGCTCATAAACACATAATGAAAAAGCGATGGTGGGTAGTGCAATATCTGAGATCCGCATGTTTTGAAAGGTTTACGTTATGAGGTAATTTACTTGAGTAAATGTTTAGCAGACATCTTCTTTGCTCCTCGTCGATCAAAAAAAGAGAGAACTGGAGAAAGAGAGAGAGAGAAAGTGTAGAGTTTTGTCTTTGACTGCAGTCAGGGGTATAGGGTGGTAGTCTCTGTGTGTTCGGCCGGCTTCAGACAGACATTGTTGGGGTAAAGCTCTGAACACAGCTGCAGAGGTTCGAAGGTCTCAAATTCCTCCTTGCACAGTTTCCTGCCCTCAAACCTAAAATCCAGACTGGCCCCTTAATAGCTCCCCCCCCCCCACCTCCAAGATCCCTCCCTCCCTGCCCGAAATCCATGATGTCATTGCTGCGTTTTTCCCCTGTTGTTTTTCTTATTTTCTGCTCCCCCAGGCTTCCATTGTTTTTAAATATTAACAGGTGGTGCTGCTGGTGGTGCTGCTGGTGGTGCTGGTGGTGGAGGTTGCGATGATGATGATGATGATGGTGGTGGTGGTGGTGGTGGTGATGCAGGGGAGATTGTTCCTGTCCCCCCTCCTTGCAATCTGGAGCCTTTAACCATCACATCTGCCTTGCCTTTCACTTCCTCCCTGCGTGTTTGTTCATGTGTATTTGTGTTTCTTCTCCCCTCTCCTGTCGGGGCGAGAGGCCAGTGAGTGATCACTTGGGCTTTGATGATACTGGCCCCCTCTCTGCCTTCCCGTACACATGACCCTTAGTAATTATGCTGAATGGGCTGCCAGCAGACTGCTATTAGTCCCCAAATGCAAAAAAAGCGCCCAGCAACAACACTACTAGTGTGAATACAGAACTCTGAGGCTTTTCTGTTTTCACGCATGTTAACATGGCTTCATTTGTTTCTCGACTTTCTTCTCTAGTTTCCTCGCTGCAGTCTTGGATTTGGGTAATGTGCTCATTTCACCAGATGTGTGCACTGTGTACGTGACAAAAAACAAATCTTGAAATCTTTCGCAAATGTTATTTATTTGAATAAAAGTGATGCAAGATCCTGCTGTTGTCCTAAAACTCGCTGAATAAAGATGAGCTGTGTTCTGTGTTGACGTTGGAGGGAGACATCGCAGTCGTCTTCTGCTTCCAAAAGTGTCGGTCTCCAAGTGTCTGTCTCCATGCTTTGGCGTATAAGCAGTATAAAACGTACTGCAGTGGTGAACCTGAAGTGATGTGGTTCCCTCTTCCAGACAATCAACCCTGAGTGATCCCTCATAGCAGGGGAGTCGGAGAGAGGGCCCATCTTCCACTCATTTATCACGGCGATTGGCAGCTCTCCCCATTTCCTGTCTGGGCACATGACGGCGGCCATCACGGAGCAGCACATCTCAGAGCGTCCAGGGGCCCAGGAGGGGATCGCTGGGGGCTCCAGGCTGGGTGAGGAGGAGGCTGGGGGCTCCAGGCTGGGTGGGGGTGAGGGGGGAGGCTGGGGCGGGCAGGGATGGATGGTGATGCTCCATGTCCCTCCCTTGCTACCAAAGCTCTTCTCCAGTCATCAGCTTATCACTGGCTAGCCCTCACATCTCAACAATTCTGACAGTCTTTTGGATGTTATTTAATATGATGTGTGAGTGCATGTGTGTATGTGTGTGTGTGTGTGTGTGTGTGTGTGTGTGTGAGAGAGAGAGAGTGTGCATGCATGCGCACACTAGTGTCTGTGTGTGTGTGTGTGTAACTCTGTGTGTGTATGTGTATGTGCCTATTCTCTCTCTGAAAGTGAGGGGAAAAAAACTTCTTGAAAGCTTCTTTCTTTCCGGATCCCTGATGTCCGTGTGGCGCCCGTGTCATGCTGAAACTGTCATCGCCCCCAGCGACTAACTATGGGCTGTTTGGGTTTGGGAATATTTCTTTCATTATTATTGCTTTAGAATTATTACAGTCAGTATCAGTGGCATCTGTCCTGTGGTAGTGCGTTTAAGCTGCCTCCCCTATGTATTCTACATATTGTTAGATCATAAGTCTCTGACATTCAGAGACAAAATGCTGACACTGCCTTGGCAGCATATGTTTATATTCATATAAACATCACACTAAATACTCCAACATGTTGGTGCGCCACTTTGCACACTGTCCTTCATCAAAAGTGACTTCTTAGGCGGATAGCTCGAGCCCTGAAATGAGACTGTGGACATTACTCGCGGTTACAAAGCACTAGCGGTCAAGCTATTAAGGTGTCGGTCTCCCTCTGGAAATGTGCTATGTTGACTCATCACGGTCCTCGCCTTTGCCGTGAGTTTAGGTGAGTAGGCGCACAATGAAGAACAGACACCTCATTTTCCTCTTGTCACGCAAAAGGACTTACAGCAAGGCAATTACACAGAGATGGAAAATGGGGGGGGGGATGGCTCTCACTCGCTGGACAATACATTATTACACATACGCAAAAAGTTGTAATAACCAAGTCAGACGGAGCAAAGCGAGAAACAACAGGAGCTCGAATTATGAGGTGAAGTTCACTGAAAAATAAAACAGATCCCAGACAAAAAGAGAAACTTTTTCGAAGGCTTTACTAATGATGCCTCTAATGGACTCACACACACACACACACACACACACACACACACACACACACACACACACACACATGCACACAGCTCATGCATCGAGACATTATTCTATTCGTTTGGTGATGATGCTTCTATGGCTTTGCAGAGGTTCTGAGGGATCATTCTTATTCCTGGCTTCCTCGCCTCACATTCACATTAGCAGTGGCTTTGACATAACAGACGAGGTTTGCTTTTGATATTGTGAATCCTTTGTTGAAAGGAGGCAGTGTTCAGCATCAAAGTCTGCACTTTCTTTTGCATTTGGCCTTTGATGCCTTTGCCAATTTAGACAAGCAGAAGAGATCACATCATTAGATTCGCCTTAATGCTATATAGGCCTACCTTTAAAGAGATATGGGACATCAGAGATGCAGCCGACTGACACAGAGCTGATTTAATGACTGTTGTTGCCTCTGCTTCGGTTGATGCTGGGCTGTTGTTTGTCTTATTCACATATTTTAGCCCAGGAATGGCTTTTAAAACAGAGGCAGCATGCTTTAAATTCCTGCAAATTGCATTTACACAGACTGACTGATTTAACTACTGAACTTAACCCTTCTATTGTGTTAGAAAGCTGTTTACACCTGTGGTGTTAGCGGGTCCATTTGGACCCATGATTTTAAAATGCTTGCAAATGCTGAAAATCACCAGTTTTCTTCAAATTTTGTTTTTCAGCTAATTGCTGGCTTAGTATGTATTCATATAAATGGAATCAGTGTGTGAATTGTTTTTAGTTGGCTCCACAGACACATTATTTTAAAATATACCACTCGTTTTTGATTGCAAAAACTGTTTAAATTCACTAAATATATTTATTTTTCTTATAGAATGAGTAATAATAAACTGTAAATGTGTTATAAACTAATATTAGAGTACACCTACCAAAAAAAAAATAAAAAAAAAATATTATTATTTAAAATTATTAACAATAGTGACATCTTTGGTGTTTCGGGTCAAAACGGACCCGCATAGATAAATGGTAGGATAAAGAAAGCAAGTATTTTTTTTTCCATAAAACCAACTTTTATTTAACCATACCAATTACCTCTATCCCATAAGCTGGCCGTAGCTTCATTACAGGATCTGTATACCCCCGCAAGAAGCAACAGTCCCATGTAGGCATCGAGCTGTGTTTCTCTGTCCAGCTATCACCAAACACTCTTCTCTCTTCCATGTTGGTCATCTCAAGTAGGATATTCTGAATAGGTCGTGTAAAGAACAGTTCAAACGCTGACTTGATGTCTTGGGCGTGTGACACAGCGTATCTAGTAGGCCCTGGAGTCATTCTGAGGATGTTCTCTGTCGGTGCCCTGGATTGGGTTTGAAGAGGGCTTGATAACCCTGAAATGTCACCTTTTCTTGACTTGAAAACCTCTCTTTGATCATCTGTGACATCTGGGTCCTCCTCATCAGATGTTTGGTCTTGTTCAGGGTCATACTGATCGTCATCCTCATCCTCAGACACATCCTCCTCAGCTTCACTTTGCCCTCTATCCTCAGTATCACCATCATTACCAAAGATATGATCCAGCGCCTCATAAACAGTATACCTTTTGCTCATGTTGACTGATACTCCTACAGAATTCAACTGATAATATCCCACCCAAACCCTCTTTATATGAGTGAATGTTCATAAACAATGTATGCTGCAAGAAAGTTTGAGTTCACGTGGGGGGTGGTGTGTGTGTGTGCACCTGTATGCGTGTGTTTCTGTGGGTCTCTGTCTGTGCATGTGAAAGAGGCCTGTGTGTGTGTGTGTGTGTGTGTGTGTGTGTGTGTGTGAATGTGTGAATGTGTGTGTGTGTGTGTGTGTGTGTGTGTGTGTGTATGGGTGTGTGTGTGCGTGCACGTGTGTGCGCGCGCGTGTGTGTATGTGTGTGTGCGCGCGCGTGTGTGTGCGTGTGTGTGTGCGCGCGCGTGTGTGTGTGTGTGTGCGTGCGTGTGTGTGTGCGTGTGCGCATGTGTGTGTCTGTGCATGCGTGTGCGCGCGTGTGTGTGTGTGCATGCATGTGTGTGTGTGTGTGGGTGTGCGTGTGTGTGCGTGCACCTGTGTGTGCGCGCGCGCGTGTGTGTGTATGTGTGTGCGCGTGTGTGTGTGCGTGTGCATGTGTGTGTGTGTGTGCGTGTGTGTGTGTGTGCGTGCGTGTGTGTGTGTGCGTGTGTGTGTGCGTGTGTGTGCGTGCGTGTACGCGTGTGTGTGTCTGTGCATGCGTGTGAGTGCGTGCGCGCGTGTGTGTGTGTGTGTGTGTGTGTGTGTGTGTGTGTGTGTGTGTGTGTGTGTGTGTGTGTGTGTGTGTGTGTGTGTGTGTGTGTGCGCGTGTGTGTGCGTGCGTGTGTGTGTGTGTGTGTGTGTGTGTTGGTGATGTGAGCCATAATTGATCCTCAGAGCAACCCATAGCTTTGAAGTGATGCATACAACAGCCAGTATTCTCTGCCGGGTCATTTTGGACCCGTAACACCACAGATGTAACTTTTTTTTTTTTGAGACCTTTAGAATTTACTAAAATTGTGAAAATTATTTTTGCTGCATTTAAATAGGTGTGTCTGAGGATTAGATGAAGCCTCATTCCAGGACAAAAAAGAAAAGTGTACTTTTTACACAGTTAAACTTGAAAACGGGTCAATTTTGACCCTAACACAATAGAAGGGTTAAACATACGTATATAGTAGTGCTGAGGTGTGGACTTGTCTGATCCAATTCAAGAGACAGAAGACTCCTTACTGCACAGCTTAGACGGGAGAATATGAAATGTTTGAACGGCATGCGGCATCTGATGCATAATCTGAAATGCCCATAAAAATACCACAAAATGTGTTTGCCTCCTTCAATTATTAATATTAGACCCCCATCAGAGATACAGTAAAGCACAAACAAATCTAATAGTCTTCATATGAAATTACACTGAGATGACGTATTTCTAATCAAAGGCTTTATCTAGACTTTACCCTTCCCATTTCTCGGTACAGTATACTGAGACAATGCTGAGGTTTTCGTATGTTGTTCTAGGACAATACCCTTGTCTGTAACAATAGCAATGCTGTTCTTGGAGCCGGGTCCCCCCAACCTCAAACCCCCCATCACACACACACACACACACACACACACACACACACACAGACACACACCCCTTTCCCTTGGCTCCCATTCTTCAGCCCAAGGTCCGCTCAACACCTGCTGTGCACAGTGAGAGCAGAGAACAACTGGAGACATGTTGTAATTGTGTGTGGGGGTATGTGCGTGAGCTTGTGTGTGTGTGTGTGTGTGTGTGTGTGTGAGCATGTGTGTGTGTGTGTGTGTGCATGTGTGTGTGTGTGTGTGTGCGTGCTCACATGGCTTTATGTGTGTGGGAGACAGATGCACGTCCAGATTGGCACAGCCTTCCCTGGTCCACTTTAACCCTCTCCTCAATGCCACACTCTGTCGCCACAGGGGCTTTGAGTGGACGCATGCCGCCACAGAAAAAGACGTGGAAACAATGTTTGGCGCAGCGAGGCAGAGATTACGCAGCTCTGTTGGGCTTTGGGTCCAGTAGTGGGGCCTAATCCAAAGGTGCCAGGCTACTGCAATTTGGGGCCTTTGCCTTTGGAAACTATGCGCGCCATGCCGTGGAATGCCACCCACACTATCAATAGTCTTTTACATGGTCAAATTAATGAACATTTTAGTAAGTCCATGCATTCATGTGTAATATGTTTTGTCTGCATTGTGTGTCTCTGTGTGCGTCTCTCTCTCTGTGTGTTTGTGGGTGTGTATGGCTGTGTGTGTGTGTGTGTGTGTGTGTGTGTGTGTGTGTGTGTGTGTGTGTGTGTGTGTGTGTGTGTGTGTGTGTGTGATGTATGTGTGTGCATGTGTTTCGTGGAATCAAATTAGTGAGAAAGAGAGTGTGTGTGTTCTGGAAAGAAATAATGGTGTGTGGGTGGGTGAGTGGGTGAGAGAGAAAGAGAGAGAGAGAGAGTGAAAGAGAGTGCTAGGCCATGAGAGAGGATTACTATTTGAAATAGCAATGGATCAACTTAAAAACAACATTGACTTGATTTTTAAACCACCGCCATTGGAATGAATGAGTATTGCAGCTGTCTGTTTGAACAGCTGTCCATTTGCAAAAAGCCCTGGCACTCCCTTGCACACGCACACATACACATGGCACCCAACACAAAGAACCAAGATGCTGACATTCTTTTGTATTTTTCAAAGTTTATCTTGGGAAGCGCTTTATAAACAATGAATATGTTACGATGTAGCTGAAGAAGTGTAAAGCAAATGTGCCACAAAATGACCCAACGGGCCTTTGAAAATGGCCCAATATCCCTCGATAGGCTATTTGACTCTTAAGTATAATAGGCTTTTTATATACCGAATGGAACAGAAATAACCTCATCATTTTTCTGATACACATTCTTGTAATGTAATGTGGCCAACTCTCTTTCTCCAGGTTTGAGTGAGGTGTGTATTGTAGAGATGTTACCTGTAAAGACCACAGGGAGAGGAATTATTTTCCATACCTCATTAATCTATTTGAATTAGACCAATTAGAACCACATGAGCCATAGCTGTATATGGCAAGTAGATACATGGCCTTTTACCAGCACTCCCTTCAAATTGAATCAATTATTTCCTTGTGTTACTTCAATGTTATTCATTAGCTTTAATGCGAAAAATGTTGTCCAAGCCTAAAACCAAGGAAGGTTTGGATTGGCTTTAGTCAAAATTTAGTTGGACGGTGTATCAAGATGACGATACTGTTCCAAGTGCTGACAATTCATGTCTCTTATGCACATGTCTTTGAAGGCTTTTCTTCCAAGCACGCTCCAAACACTGGAGCTATCCTTCAGTCAGACACTCATATTTTATGACTCCCTCTGGCAAGAACTTTGAATGCACACACTTATGTCTTGGGGGTGGAGGGTGGAGAGGGGGCCAAGGGTTATGGGGTGGCAGCATAAGGGTGGGCGCTGGGTAAGAGGGGGTGGGTTTGGGGGGGGGGTGTCAAGAGAGGCAGAGATGAGGGACCCTAAAGTCCATAATGCCAGACAGAGCTTTCATTCATTTTCCACTGTGTTACATGGGCTCCTTTCTGGCCATTGCCTGGACCTCTGCAACACTGCGTCTGCCTGTCTCCGTGGCCTTTGGAGAATATGGGCTTCAGTCCAACGGCGACACATGTTGTCGAACCAATGAGTGTCGATGAATGTGAATAAGGGTGTGAGAGACATGTTTGCAAGCATGCATGTGAGCGTGCTTTACTCCCTCTGTCTATCTATCTCTCTCTCTCTACCACACACACACACACACACACACACACACACACACACACACACACACACACACACACACACACACACACACACACACACACACACACACACACACACACACACACACACACACACACACACACACAGACATACACACACACACACACACACACACACAGACAGACAGACAGACTGACTTTTTTTTCAATCTTTCTTTGTAATTGCCCTGCCCTGTTATATTGGAATTAGGCAGCATTGCTAATCAAAGTGCCGATTCTTTTAAAAGACAGCTGTTGTCAAGTGGCGTAGTTCTCAGCCATCTCTGTGTGTGAGGAGCAGCTGAGGTGCTAGTTGCCCGGTTGAAGCTGCCAGGGAGCGGGGTCTGTAGAGTTCTGTGCCTGTTCGCCGAGTCCGCACTGCATACACCGCACTCACAACACAAGGTAAGTTTGCTTTGTGTACTTCTGTTACTTCAGAGATATCTCTCATATTAGATGTGGGTAAGAGTTTGCTAAATGCAGTTCTATAAGACTTTGCTAGATTTTGTCGGGACTTGAGATGTTGCCATTTTTTATCTGTTTGTAAACAAATGACTGCCTCTGTACTTAGAATGATTAGGGTGTTTCAATTTGTCTGCCACCTAATCCTACAATAAAAAAAAACCATTATTATACCACAGTGTATTTATAGAACTAAAAGATTTTAACTTCAGATCTCTCTATAAACTGCTGAAGGCCTTGAGTGTCTGGCTCAGGTGCAAGCATGGTGAGATAGTTCATCCATGCCTTCACTGATGACCATGCTGCATGTCCCCTAAGTCTGACTTGTGGCGGTGCATAGCCCACTTGTGTAAACATGGCTGAGTAGTGTTGAGAAAGCTGAATTTATACTCTGGGTTCATGACCCACATACCAGCTGACTCAGAAACAGATCGGTACCTAGGCCGGGCCGGGTCCGTACCAGAGGACGGGTCAGGAAGGGGGTGTTATTGCTTGTAAATCTATTCTCAGTCTTGGGCTATTATTTTCTGCAGATCAAATAAAGCGTGAGTTCGCTGAAATTTATAGGACCCGAAGAACAACATGAAACCTGAGTACCCGAGTGCTTCTGAGTGTCCTGGTTAACTTGAGCTGGGCCGTTTTCCTCTACCATTCACTGTTTAAATTAATCATAAAAGTACTGCACACTTTAACTGAACAAAACTTGCATTCAATATATAAATCCCTCTCTGTCTCATTACTTACATGAACAAAGATCTGTGTATATTTTTCATTTTGTCTGATGCCATCATACACATGAAATAATTCATTTGGAGGCATTAATATTTCCAAAAGAGTAGCCAGTGCAAGTACCTTTTGTAAAGCCATATAAAAGGTAGAAATGGTTAAGGCACCCTTGCAAGAGACACAACAACATTTCCTTAAAGTAGCATTCACCTCTGGGTGAAGTTGGAATATAGTCACTGAATAATAAAAGCTTTATAAAGCAGTAATCCTTTAGTCTCCAGTGTATATCCACAGCCATCACGCCCGCTTTAGTCTATAAGGCACAGTGCGCTAAAACAATGTACAATGGATACTGACCGGACATTTTTGTCATTGCCTGCTCCCCCTCTGAGCCCCAAGGCAGCTGAGGAGCCTGGAAAAGTAGCTGGAGCAGGTGTGTGTGTGTGTGTGTGTGTGTGTGTGTGTGTGTGTGTGTGTGTGTGTTTGTGTGTGTGTGTGTGTGTGTGTGTGTGTGTGTGTGTGTGTGTGTGTGTGTGTGTGTGTGTGTGTGTGTTTGTGTGTGTGTGTGTGTGTGTGTGAGAGAGAGAGAGTGTGTGTGTGTATTTGTGTGCGTGTGTGTGTGTGTGTGTGTGTGTGTGTGTGTCTGTGTGTCTGTGTGTCTGTGTGAATGTGTCTGTGTAGAGGGAAAGGGGAGACTGTATGGAATCCATCTTACATCCTTCCTGTTCTGCTGTCCTGGAGAGAACACATTTAGATCTAACTCAGCAACAACATATAGTTGCATATCGGAATGTAATTTTAAACTTGGAATATGTGCAAATCCCTGCACAGATTCCCTGCTGGGAATAGTGTTGCAAAGAGATGGTTATTTGAGAGACAAATCTAAGCCATCAAAGCCGACATTGAGGTAACTCAGCTAAGCATTAGACAGGTCATTTTACTACTGTAAGCTTGTGATTCCATCTAACTAACATTGCAAATAAAAACACCAGGCTTAACTCTACCATACTACACAGAACGGTGATCAACGGTATTTTTGCATACTGTAATAACATGCAGTAACATAACATGCTTCACTGTGGTGTGAATTTCAATTTCCCAATACACTGAGAACACATTCAGAAATAAGGGGGTGTTCCTCTAAAACTGACAAAAAGGGTTGTCGTACCCGTGATGACAATATTATGGTGCATCGGCAATGTCAAGGACTCCATTCTCCTTATGATTCAATGAAGTCAATGTGGCATCAAAATTAGTTTGACATTGTTATTTTTAGGTAGAAGAGCGACCTCATATTGCTTTAAAAGCAGTTTGGGTTTCACTGCAGTATATAATCTGGAAATCTTCAATATTGGGGAAGGATTGGCTGAGTTGACTCTTTGTGGGTAGTGGTTTAGGTGATGACAACAAGGCAGCACTGCCATTGGAAGTCCAGCTCCAACAACATGGCCAGAGTTGAAGAGGCTGGCAGAGATGCTGAAAATTAGTCAATTTGGCAAATCCTACATGTGGATGAAGTTACAACAACCTGAATGAAGACCTTTATTAATGGGAAAGACATGTTATGGCTCCTCACCCTGTTGAGTTTGTTTAACCAACTGGCTCTGCCGCCTGGCGTTGCCAGTTTTAATCTTGCATGCTTGTTTTAAACTCGGAGCTTATACAATCGCTCTCAACATAATTTTGACTGTCAGTGTACAGTGGCGACACCCCTAACCCAAACAGCGTCCATTGAGGACTTTCCAGACTCTGGTGTTGAGAAAACTGTGTGGGAGGGCACTGCCAGCCTGGAATGAATAGGCCTATCGCATTACTTCCATCGTGTTTATTATTACACAAAATAAATCAGCCTAATTAAAAGGTAACGAGAATAATCAGGAGATCTGAACCTCCCCCTTTTTCAAAGCTTTCAGTCTTAAAATCACTTGTTGAGACTTATGAGACCATAGACTCCTTCAATGTGCCCCATGAGGTTCAGGCAGCTCCCTTGGGCCAGATAGTATCAGTGTGACTGACACCTCTGTGACTGCTATCTCCTCTGTGGCATCAGCCATGGTATTGGTTTAAGTGTTCCACTGGCCTGCCAAGCCAATGCGCCATCCCATCTTACAACTCGATCAAATCATTGATGAAATCTATATTACACCTCTGACTAACATGCAGTACCTAAAGTGACATCTGGCCTTATTTCCAAAGTAACGCTAATTATGTAAATCTAGTGCTATGGAAGAACAAATCGGGCACAGGTTAATCAGCTCACCACACGCAAGGCAGTAGGCCAGTGGAAGAACATGGAAAAATTAGAACTTTGGCTCAATCCCAATGCTCTATCTTCCCCCTTCCCCTTCCCCCTTCCCCTTCCTCTTCACTATGTAATTTAAATTGTATTAAATCAACCTAAAGACATTTCTGAAAAAACTGCTGGATGAGATGTCAGGTTTCCAGTAGTTGTTTGGTATCAGCAGCAGCACAGATATGACAGACCTGGCCTATAGGTGGGCCAGATGATTTCTGGTTTCCTCCAGACCGCAGTGAGATGGGCCTAACAACAAAAACAAGCAGGCTGGAGCAAAGCTGGGCCCGTAGTGTGAGGACTTTAATGAGGAACATATGGAGCTGCCCAGACACCCAGTCAGAGGAAACTCAATCCCTCTCACTTTCTTCCCTCCCACCCGTCTATCCTTCAGTCCAACAGTCCCTCTCTCTCTCTCTCTCTCTTTCTCTCTCTCTGTCTTGCTCTTAGTTTCTTCCATTCTTTTCCTCTCACACACTAGAACTACATTGTTTAGATTTTTGCTGTTTATCTTATTCACAACTGATTAGAAGTTCACAGTCTTAGCAGATTTTCCTCTCCTTCTGTTTGGGTGATGCTCCGTGTTCACTGCTTCAAGTAACATATGAAAGCGTTTTTTCTTTCTTTCTATGTCTGCTTTCTGCTTCTCTTTAACACTTTGTACCAAACTTTCCCTCCCCTCTGATCTCGTTTCTCTCTCTTCTGTCCCTGTCTCCCTCAGTTTTCTTTTTTTTATTTGCTCGCCTCTCCAACTTACAAAACGAGACCAGCCGTTCCTTCTCACTGGCCTGGCATTCAGGTCTGCTATGAGTTGGATGGCTAATTTTACCAGACTGACCTCATTCTTCTATTGTATTAGAACAAATGATCCAGTGTCAGTAGAAATACTCTGGCTTCCTCTTTTACCCGTTTCATCCCAGTAATTTACTTACCCAGCCCCCCCCCCCCCCCCCCCCCCCTCCTCGCACAGCTTGTCCGGGGAGGCAGAACATGTATATTTGCTGGGTCATGCAATGGAATATGCTCAAAAGAAGCATGAGAAGAAAGGCTTCTTTCTCCAGCCATCAGACCAAACAAAACATCTATAGTGATATTCCATATAAAGAATTCTCCCATGGACCGACCCATCCATCCATCCATGCATGCCCTTCATCCCTCGCCCACCTGAATGAATAACATGTTTGCTTCAGTGAACCATGCACGGGAATAATGTTTCTCTCTCTCTTCTTTTGGTCCTACCAACACCTTTATATATAGAAGTCGGAGATGAATTACTCTTCCATTTACTGACAAAAGCCATTGCTGGCAGGATAATTAGAAATGCTAATAACAGTATGAATGAATGTATTGAATCCTACTAAGAGAGCAAGTCAGCTGTGTAATTAAAACTACTGACACCAGGTTGTACTTTATTATTCATGGTTACTGAATGGGCAAGACAAAACTGAAACTTTTTTTCTACTAGGCTATTTGCTGTTGGGCACGTAATATCTGAAAAGTTTTTTCTTTCTTTTTTCAATCATGTAGTGCATTAACATCATCACAGGTTTCTAATATTTTTGTTTGTTTCAAGGGTAACATGCTATTTCCCACGGGTCCAGAAAAACACAGTGGTGAAAGGTAAGATAATTAAATCTTGCAGATAATTTCCTCTCATAGGTGCCAATAGTCATGTTTAAGCCTCTCATGATATTTTAACATTTGTGCTGAATTCCAGATGTATTCTTAGATAGAGAGGGAGTATGGCAGATCGAGCCCCAAAATTAGCTGAACAAACACCAGAGCATTGGACCCAAGGGTGTGATTCTGACAGAGTTAGCCCCATGTGAAGGCTCTTTAAGGCACTACAGAACAGGTCTAATCTTGCCTAAATCCTGTTCACTCTGAAATGAAAAGTATAAACTTTCAAATTGATTGGTCATGTTCCAATTCAAAATGTAGGCTAGGCCTACAGTATAGGCCCACAGTAGCCTATTTTTCTTTTTTGTTGTAAAAATAAAATGAATGACTTCACCTTAGTGAGCTAGCCTAAATGGAAATACACACAGTATCGGACTGTTATATCTAATCTGTATCTTCAAGTACAATAGGCCTACTCAGTTATGGAAGCATGGAAGATCAGTGATGAACTGCATGTGAAGGTCAACACATTCGTTTGGTAACATAGGCCATTTATTCCATGCAATTGCTTCCAATTGTTTTATTTTGTTGATGCCCCAAAGTAAGAATGTTAGGCTAAATAATAAACGACGTAGGCCTATATAATGTAAATAATGCTACACATGTCTTATGTTTAAGGTGTTTGTGTTGTGTTGGTTGGCATGAATAGACTACTCAGAAATATTGCAGATAGACTACAATGTTTCTTTCAGGCTACTGTTTCCATTTGTAGCCATCATTGTACGACCAAACAATTGTCTCGGTGTAGTTTGAGTTGTCAGACTATGAAAAAAGTTTGCCTAAATGAAAACTTCAAAATATATGATTTCAGATTCATTGCTCAGGGAACTAATTTGAAGGCTGGTTTACTCCAGACTCCTCCCATGCAAGGGAGCACATAGTAGTCCTCTCTGAATGACAATGCCAGAAGCAGGGATGAAAAATTTAGTCTGGTTTCCCGCAGCTTCAACGCCGATGAGCAGCAGTCGAAGAACTTCAATCTAACTGAATGGATTGGCATGGGGAAAAGCGGATCTCACAACTTGGCTAAGCGGAAGCTTTGGAACTGGATTTCTTTAATGATGGTTTTACTTTCTTTGCTGTTCCGACCAGGTAAGCAATGCCATCAGTCATTTTACCCGCTTGCATAGGAACAATTCCCCGCATCCTGAAGTCATGGAACTTCGCGTTAGCTATGGCCCGCAGCGTGTTAGCGACTCGAGCTTGTTCAGTCAAGTGTTGTTTCCATCGTGAGCTAAGTTCAAACTAATGACAGTGAAGTTGACAAGCACATTATGATATGGATAAGGAAAACAATGACCTGCCTTTTCTCTAATTATATGTTTATCGTACACTGGTTCTCCTCCCAGGCTTCTAATGCATGGGCTGCTTTCTATCTGAACTAGTCATCACTGTTAGCAAGCTAACGCCTCTGCTGTATTTCGGTACCTTGGCTGTATTCTCCACCTGGTCACGAGCTAGCTAGCATAGTTAGCGACATTTGCACTGCTAGCGAATGGTAGCCAGCTAATACCTAGCTTGCCAGATAAGTTTTTATTGAATTTTATTTATATCATTAAATCATTTTTGCCGTCATTTAACAATGAATTACATGTTGCACTGACAAGACGGCCTAATTAGTGCTCACAATGTTGCACTGTTGTTGAAATTAACGTAAGTTACCTGGCTAACTTAGTATGCTAATGTAAACTTTTGCCTTGTTTTTCCGATACTTTGTGAGCTGTTTTACAAGTGACAACCTATAGTTATGATAAGTGTAGCGTGAAGAAAGGTGGTACAACATGTGAACTACCTTTAATTAATGTCAATATTTATTTATTATTACGTGAAGTAACTTTGACTAACTATCTTGTATTGAAACGCTAACTGTAAGCTGTGCTATTGTTCTCTACGGAATGTTCACTGTGGAAGTTTAGTTGTCTATCTCAAACGTTGATGTCGCGTCCAGATCCAGACGCTCTGAGTCTAAATTTCGAGACGAATTGTCAGCATTCCTTGATAACTAGTTTACTCAGAATTAATCAACTGCCAGTGTTTCTATTCCGTTTTTGTTTTTGCGCCCTATTCAATTTGGACACTTAAATAAAGTTAGCTGAGGTGATAACAAACTTTAGGTTGTAGCTTATAAAGGTTACCTGGTCGGTCAACATATCAGACAGACAGAAAGTCAGTAAGCTCTGGGTTTTTCCATAATATCTGATAGACATTTACAGCCGTTTCATTGTTGTTTTACCGTTTTCACACAAGACAGATATGCCTGACTTAATGATGTTTTCATTGCAATAAGGGTTCTTCTGTCTGACAGCAGAGGGCAATAAAATACTCTTAGCATTTTTATTACTTTTTTTTAAGTGCTTTGTTGCTTCATATTAATTTCTGTTGCATGTCTCTGGTATGCAAATTCAAATGTCAAATCTGTAGATGGCAAAAGAGATTTGAAAAAAGTATCGCCCCTTGTAACCTCCATTATTTTGAATTCAAATGTAAGATACGTATGCTATGCATTGGTATATAGGCATGATCTGGTGCCTAGGCTATGCATTTTAGACTACAAGCAGGACGGCCCATGATTAGCCTATCACATAAATGGTTCTGGCATGTGTGGAGTCAGGGGTCCACTACTAGCATGCTGTGAGAGCCTCCAGTGGTTGAGGCCGGACTGCACTACAGCTACAACTCTGCTAAAATACAACAAAGTTTAATTAAACAAATAGGGTAACTAGTGATTTAGGCGCGAATACGAAAACAAGTGTGAAAGTGACTGGTGGAATAGACTAGTCTGAGGGTTGCCCTAGGTAGGCAGATTTAGCGATGCGACAGCTATTCAATTCCTTGTTTGCCTTGGGATTTTATCATACATCCTAAGCCCTCAAATAACCATATCAGTCTTTGCCATACAAATAGATTTTGATTGATATCTGTGTCTGCACGAAGGTGTTGAAAAGCAAATCACTTCCAACACCACTCCTTAAACATGCATAAATCATGGTTGAGATATATCACATTTGTACATGTGTACGGACAGTCCATCAGCTGCATTCGAAAACTACAGTTAGCCTCCAGAAGGCTGTGCAGATAAGGTTGACCAAAAGTGGAAAGTGTATTAATTGCATTTCCGTTAATGCGTCGTAGTCAGTGGTTTCAACCACAAAGCCTCAGCAGTGCTTGACTAGGCACCTGTTGTGGAAGAAGTGAACTTCAAGATGTAAAAACATTGTTCTCTCTTCCTGTTGGCCTCATGTCAAACCGAGTTGTCTTTACAATAAAGTGCACTGCAGTCATACACACGAGACCTTCTGTGATGTTCACTACGCATCTCTCATTATAATGTTAAGTTACTGCGTTGATTTGTTAATCTTTTTATTTGACGTGTTTTGTCTTGGGTCTCAGTCAGCTGTTTAATGTAAATCTGTCAACTCTCTGTGGAGAGTAGTTTGACCTTGCTGACCTGCAGTGTTTAGCCAGAGTGTTAAAACTCCGCACTGATGTATAATGCTATATATTCATATATCTGTCCTTACCATGGATACCTGCCTTTTAAACCACGCTAGCCTCTCACATTGTAAGCCAGATATAAAACCCATGAAATTGGCATACATGATAACATGACATCAGCACAGCCACACTAAATGGCATCTTGGGTAATATTTACAAGCTTAAAAGATTGTTCATTTGTATCCACAGGCCCAGTGAAATGCTTTTACTCACTTGCTTACGTCTGTTTATATAATTTCTGTTTACTTCAGTGAATCAGTTATATTGTTTTTGACGAGAGGATGACTTCATTGCCTGATTTTGCAGTGTTAGTAAATATAAAAAAAAACACTTCTTTCAAATGCTCCAGAAAATCAAATTTAGGAAGCAGAATTGCTGGTTCATTGAAAAGTTAAACCACTGCCAACTCTTCCCACTGCTACCAAGTAAACATTCAACTCTGGAGGGAGGAGAGAAACCACAGTATTGATAAAAATGTCTTGACTTTCATTTTAGCACGGCCACATGCCTGGAAGCACCATTTCATCAATCAAAATTTCAACATGTCTAGTAGCCTCAGTGAATGCTGGCCTTTGGACAGTGTGTCAAGGCTAACCATGGAGCTGCAGAGAAAACTATTTGTACTTATAGCCCCACTTTAACCAGAGGCTCAAGTGCATTTCCTGTTTCTCAGACCTTCATTTTCTATCAATATTGGGAGAAGAATAAGACTTAATTGTTTCAGTCCTTTAAACCAGGGGATATTCAAAACAACCTTCAGTTAAGAAAGCTATCTTGAAAGGTTGCCCATAACATTTACCACTGCCAAATGAAATTGTTTCTTAGTTTTCTAGTGTGTGTTTTTTTTTTTGGTAATGGAGGTATTTGTGCAACTGCAGTTTAAAATGCAAACTCCGGTTCAGTATGACTGTATGTAAACAGCATAAGGCTATCATTTCCACATTGAAAGCCTTCATAATTTGCATTTTCGCACCCTGCTGCTTCAGTGAGAAGAGGAATTCTGTGCAACTACAGAATTCAAACAAAAAGCTAAGAAATAAAAAGCAAACGTGATGATTTCTTAAGGGTGCTTCATTCATGTCCTGAATGTGTGGCTGTTGTGATGACAAATGTATAACATCTGTCCATTCTCTCTCTCTCTCCCTTCATCAGCATGTTGCCAGCAGTGTCGGATCCAGCGCTGCAACTCGGAGTATGTGGCCTCCACGTCGCCCTCCGGTGGCCTGGCTGACGAGGGCGTGGCGTCGGCGGACTCGGTGGACTACTGCACGGCGCTGCGCGCCTACTCGCTCTGCACGCGGCGGACCTCGCGCGGCTGCCACGGCGACCTCACCTACCACGCCGCCCTGCTGAGCATCCGCGAGCTCTTCTCGCAGCACAACTGCTCGAGCGACGGGCCCACGTCGCCGGTCAAGGCCCCGAGCACCACGCGGCCGCACGCCTCGCAGCTCTGCGACTACGAGAGCCGCGCGCTGGCCCAGGGTGCGGGCGGCGGCGGTGCCAACGGCCAGCACAAGAAGTACGCCCACTGCGGCCTGTTCGGCGACCCGCACCTGCGCACCTTCCGCGACGAGTTCCAGACCTGCAAGGTGGAGGGCGCCTGGCCGCTCATCGACAACCGCTACCTGTCCGTGCAGGTGACAAACGTGCCCGTGGTGCAGGGATCCAGCGCCACGGCAACGAGCAAGGTGAGCGCGATGCCTCCTCCTGCTGTCCCAATGACACATGCTTGGCTTGTTTCCACTAACACCTATCCTGTTGTTTTACACGGAGCAAACTGCTTACATCCACTCAGGGGCAGTGTTCCATTATGTTGTCAACCTTTTACATGCTGCTTTAAAATGCATAGTGTATCTTGGTCACTCCAGACTTGACAATGAGAGGAAGATAATTGGTATGCACATACAATACTCGTGTTAACATGGTCCTGATCACTGATTGTGTCTTAAGGCCCAAGGTGATATGAAATGTAGAGGAAGTTCTTTATTTATTTATTTATTTATTTATTTTATCTTTGTTGAACTGGTTGATAAATGGGATTTCCCCACATGAGTGCACCTGGCCTGTGCTCTCCTTGATGGACTACAGTGTGGTATGTTTGCCAGAGCGTCATTCTCTGACCTCTCGCCATCCATCAGTATGTCCACAAGCACTGGCTTCAGTGTCGGAACTGAAATGGATGATCGGTTGCAGATCTAGTGCATCCATGGACATGTCAGGGGAAAATGGACATGTCAGGTCGTGGCCTAGTTTGGAATGCATTTCCTCAAGGTTCATGGAAAAGCACCTGGCAATATATTGTGAAGTTGAATCACATGAGATTTTATATTAATCAAGTTACTGTTCAAAGGCAGTTATTTTCTTTGCAATCACGTAGTGTCAGTTTTAGTGTAGAATGGTTTGGTAATGCAGAAGCGAAATGAAAAATGAGTTCACCATATTCACCGTTGCATTTCAGTTAGTGTGTTATTCTTTGGAATATCAATTCAATCTTCCTGGATCGAAGCTTTTTTTTTTTGTTTTGTCTCAGGTCAGAATAGCAGTGTTGTGTCTGACCTTTGATTATGTCTGTGTCATGAAAAGGGCAATTTTAAATCCTCTCTTCCTCTCTGCCCGCAGATAACGGTGATCTTTAAGGCGTACCAGGGCTGTACGGAGCAGAAGGTCTACCAGGCCACCACCGAGGACCTTCCCACGGCCTTCCAGGACGGCACGCGCGGCAGCGGCCGTCCCGCCAGTGGCAGTGGCGGTAGTGGTGGCGGCGGCGGTGGCGAGGCGGGCAGTCTGTGGATCTCCGAGCACAACGGCGGCCCCGGCGGGCGCCAGGTCCGGCTGCAGGCGCGCCACATCGGCACGTCCATCATCGTGCGGCGCGTCGGCCGCTACCTGACCTTCGCCATCCGCATGCCGGAGGACACGCTGGAGCCGGCCGAGGAGAGCGGCGGCCTGCAGCTGTGCCTGCACGGCTGCCCGCGCAACGAGCTCATCCAGGAGCACACGCTGCACCACCGCCAGCAGGGGGCGCCCAAGGGCCCGCCGCCGCCGCCGCAGCAGCAGGCCTACAGCGTGGAGCGCGCCACCACCAAGTGCCGCGAGACGCTGCAGGTGGAGGACGTCTACTTCCAGTCGTGCGTCTTCGACCTGCTCACCACCGGCGACCCCGAGTTCTCCATGGCCGCCTTCGGCGCGCTGGAGGACCTCAAGGCGCTGCCGCCCAGCAGACTGAAGCAGAACCCTCCCAGGACGCTCGACGAGGCGGCCGGCGGCGGATCAGGCTCCGGCTCGGGAGCGCTGGGATCGGCCACCCAGGCCTCCGCACACACCCTCCTCCTCCTACTGACTCTGCTGGCAGCGCTGCTGCTCATGTGAAATGGACCAGAGAGGGTGAAGGAAGGAGAGGGAGGAGGAGGAGGAGGAGGAGGAGGAGGACGAGATGACGGCTTGAGGATGGAATGCTTTGATTGAGTGGACGGCTCTGCTGTGGACCGGGGGACTCCCGTGCTGGGCTTAACCTTCACGCGGATTCCTCTGTGAGCTGCAGCAGCAGCTGCCATCTGGGAGAGGGGAGCTTGGGAAAAGCATTACGATTCCTAAAGTTGGAGTGCATGGACTGTTTTCATTGCTACCATCTGCCAACTTCCTGTGTGACTTGTATACACTTAGAAAAAAAAACAAAACAAAACAAAAAAAAAACAAAGCAAAACACTAGCCTGAATGTGAACATAACAATTGCTTCATGGGTTCCTGGGATTGTTAAGGCAGCTATGCAGCTATGCTAAACACATACAGAAGTGTGTTGTTGATTTGATTTGAGGTCAATATGGACAGATGGCAGAATTGAAACCCAAACGGTACACTTCACTATATTACCCTTCACCCCACAACTGTGGTACAGGCAAATAATCACACTTTACTTCAGATTGTTATTCTCTTCCATTCTTTGTCCCTAGTACATTTTCTAGTCCTGTGTGCAATAGTACACAGTCGTTTGTTTTGTTTGGAAGATTGTAAGGCACTTACTGGTACACATTCTGAGCCCCTTAAGTAAACGAATGGCATATTTGTTGTGAATATATGTTCAATGGGATCCAACAACTGTTAGGAAATGCTACCTATAATCAGGCGTTCTGTGGTTGGTGATACTAAAACATGGAGATCTTTCATGTTTACAACAGATGAGAAAGAAAAAAAAACACTCCCTTTTCAAGCTGCGCTGCTTCCTTCATTGTTTTAAGGTAAAGAAAACAAATTCTTTATATAAATAATATATTGAAAGAGTGTATATATGTGTTTATAATGTGTACATTTGTCTGTGTATAGATGATTTAACTGTGATGTGCGTTACATATAATGTGATCTAGTGCTTTTTTTTTTAAATCCATATTATAAGTGAACTAATGTTTTACATTGTAAACCCTTCCATATTAAAGTGTTGGGCACACAGCGTCTTTAAGTCTTTTTCCTTTACACCCAAGTATGGAAAATGTATCTATAAAGAAATACATTTACACCTGATAGAAAAGGAAAGTTTGGACTACACAACTTGGCTCTAATACAAGTATTTGATATACAAGATGATGCAAAAAAAAAAAAGAAATCCATTCAAATTAATGTAAAGTATCCAGCTGTTGTATGTATCAGTGTAACAGCAGACACTCATTTTGTTTGTTCAGGTGAGATTGTTCAGACCAGTACTGAGTCTGGCAAATCTCTGTCACAGCTGCATACGTGAAACAATTGACCAGCTTGCAACACTACAGTTGGTTTAGGAGCAGATCAGATATGACTGAACACGGTCATGTTACTATGGATGTTTAATGATGTCTGATCTTGACCTTTCATAAGGGGAAGCTTCTCTGCCAGTGCCTCCTACTGTATATATTTGGTCACAGATCGAGTGGTCCCTGAGGATACCCCAGAGTTGAATGCTTTAATGTTTTAGGCATTGAGTGGAACATGCCCCTGTCCATCCTGCTACATCAGATCTATTGGGATCACCTGCAGCGCCTCTACTCTTCTTTTCATGGGCCACTGTAGGCATCAGGCACACGCAGTGAATGATAACGCCTTCTTTTATGAGCTGGTGGTTCTCAGATGGCCCAGAAAAAGGACACTCTTGTGGGCAACTAGTCAGCACGGTGAATGGTGTGATCTGTAAGTACGTGTGTGTGTGTGTGTGTGTGTGTGGGTGTGTGCACGCATAAATGGAGCTGTGGCTGAGGAGGTGCTAGCATGTAAAGAGATGAAAGAGTTTCAATAAGTTGCCTCTCTTTTGGAAAAAAATCCCACTTTTTAAATTATGCTCACACACACAGGGACACCTATTCATAACATTTGTCCAGTTTCCATTTACACACTGTAAGGGTGAACAAAAAATCTTGCTTTCTCAGTGCTTACACGGAGGCACGTCACCTGGCTGTTTACTTCTAAAGTTGATTCGTTTTGAACCATATGTTATTCTCAGAGGTATAACTTTACTTTGTGTTCTGTGTCATAGGAATTTTTATTTCTAATGTGTTTGCTGCTGATGGGATAAACTGGCCCTCTGTGTGGTGTATGCGTATCTGGCTTGTCAGGACATGATCAGTAGTACAGATGGCGTTCACCAATGAGCCTCTACTGCCCTCCATTAAAGTAGCTGAGAATGACATGAAGAATGACATTCTGACCAGCAGGAGGCAGTGTGCTGTCTAAAGGAATAATGGCTTCCATGAGATTTCCATCAGTTCCAATGATGACTGGCAGAGCAGCGACGCTGAAGAAGGAGACTGATCATTTGGTAACTTTCACCACAACCAAACCAAACCAGTTGGACATTACACAGGCTACTGGACATGGGCTATGTTAACCAATTTATCATTGACTACATTATGTTAATCATCAAACTCTAAGGACGTATGACGATAATATAAAAACCTATTTAACAAACACAACATGTACACCATCATTGTAATGGCAAAGATGTTGAGGCGTTTTATAAGTTTGGAGCATTAGTCAGCAACAATATGTTCTGATGACCCTTTCAGTGATGCACTACAGCACTTTCATATCAGGAGAGAAACTTAATTGTCAATGAGTGTCTCTCTTTGCCTCCTCTCCCAAACAAGGACAATTATTTTGCTAATGATTCTAAGGGGCCCTCTTGAATGATTGATATTCACTAAGGAGGAATTAATTTAATATTAATAGAGCATTAGGCAACATAAATCAGCTGTACAGACGCTGCCCTCTCCTTGATGGCTAATAGCTAGATTGATGGCTGTCGTCATGCATGTCCTTGATCCCACCAATCCACTTAATGCTTTAAAAAAAAAACATCCCCAAATTCATAACTGTCCATTACTAATTCATGAATGTTTTGAATTGCTTCTATTTTTCATATTAAGAGTTAGCAAAGCTAAATCGTATTCATCTGGCTTATCTAAATAAGTGAAAGTACACTGAGGATGAACAAAAAACAAACAAACAAACAACCTGTCGTACGAGTGATTCCAAAACTTTTTTCTTGCAAGACCTCTTTTGACAAAAATCAAACAAACAAACAAAACGTAGCAATGCAAATAAACTGACCGATGCCTTGTTGGAGATGAACTGGATAGATCCACTGGTTTCTCAGACAAATACAGAACACTGTCGGGGTTCACATCACCATCCAGTGCTGGGTTCCCACTGGAGGAGGTGTTGAGGGCCGGGCAGGACTGAGTAGATGAACCCCAGCGCCCCACTGCAGTGATGGGGGAGCCGGAGCACATCCATGAAGTCAAGTGCTGCCGTCTGAGTGAGACATAAAACCAGGGTCCAGAATCCCTGTGGCTGTAAACAGACCACAAGGCACTTAAAGACTCTAAGAAAGGTGCTCAGGACAGCTTATTTTAATTCAGGACCCCTTTAAATGGTCCCTAACACAACCACTTGTCTAATTATCAATTGTCTCACCACTGTAACAAATACAGACAACCTGTGCTGGGTGTAGTGGTGCAGAAAGAGCATCATCTTTGTAGTTTAAAACTGTCATTCCTTCCTTCATATGTTTACTTGCTGGTTATAGTTAGGAGTACATGTACATATACACACAAATAATAAACTTTCCCTAAAGCTGAAATGCTAATATATGAAATGCTCTATCCAACTTCAAAAAAGCTGTGGTATATTTTGTAATGGTCTTATTAGAAAGTTTTCACATATTCTTTGCTTTGCTGCCTCCGCTGTGTCTGTTGGCTCTTGATTCATGCATTACACACACATGGACAGATGGCAGATCTGTGCTTAAATTTGGCTGATGTTGCACTTTCACAAAACCATAATTCAACATGCTTGCACAGACTGCATCAAGTCACGTCACCACTGCATCAAAATGAGTGTGCGTATGTGCTGTCAAACCACTTGACTTACTCCATTCTGCCCAAAATAGGAATTACATGTTTGGATAGACTAACAGTCCTCCAGGAGAATCCCTTAAATGTGCAATGCAATGATTTGATTAAAAGGAGACACCTGGTGCTTCAGCAGAGGCGTGTGTGCGCTATCCAGAATATTCTACTTGTGACGCCTGCCGTCTGAGCACTGTATTTATACCTGATAAACTCACGGCAAAATTAATGGCTACTTGCCCCCAATTAAGTGACAGTCCTTGGTGGATTTACTGAGCTCATCTTCTGGCGTTATCAGACAAAATGATATCAGGACAGGACACTTCCTGCTGAAATACCGCAGGAGGAGAGGAGAGGAGAGGAGAGGAGGGGGGTTGCTGAGGACACCTGCCTGACCGAGTGTATAAATTTGTTAATGTGACGATGTCACTAAACTTTTTTACAAATGGCTCTCCCACACCCTGAAGCTCTGTGAAAAGGGGGGTGGGGGTGGTGGGTATTAGGCATCTACATCATAAATCTTGGAAAGTTACAATAATTTGCAATTCACTCCCTCATCAAAGGCAATATTACCCTAATTTATTATCATCCAGCGTGCGGGGCGCTCTGAGGCCGTACAGATAAGAGTTTATCAGGAGGCGGATTGATTTTCATTAACTGATTGTAATAAAGATGAACTGCCGGGCTTGCACACTGACCAAGAGCCACACTTTATTGTAATTGGGCCAATTTATTTCATGAGCCAGTGGTTCTACTTTTTTTTTTTCTTAGTCCACCCTCCCTTACAGCTGGACACCTCTCTTCCCACCCCCCCCTCTATATGCTCTTACCAAACACAGTATCTCAACACAGTACATTTACCACACACCAATAGGATGATGAGACTGTCAATCACCTGCTGTCATATAGTAGATGTGATACGTTCAAGGTGTTAAGGCAAGGCAAGGCAAGTTTATTCATAATAACACAATTCATTCACATTGGTAATTCAAGTGTAGGTAGATAATGTTGGAGAAATTGATTCATAAATTGACAAATCTCTTATGGCAGCCATGAAAATTGGTCCTTACTCTACCTAATCTTCCGTCACTCAACATGTTTCTCATATAATGTTTGTTTTAATAAATGAATGTGTTTGAAGTAGCCATTGAAATGTTGAAATGACAGTATACAGTCATCCAATACTGTGGGTTTGCATACTGTACATGACGGGGAGGAAAGAGGAGCTGGATATCCAGTTTGTACTTTTATTGTAAAATTGAAAAAAAGAGAGAGAAAGAGAAAAGCCCAGTAAGCATTTCTTTTTGATGCATACATATTTTTTTCTCAAACATAACAGATGAATAAAGTCATAGAGATCAACCAATAAGTTAAATAAATAATAAATTAATAAAATAAATAAATATAAAATAATCAATAAATAAATGTTCAAATACATTATTGGCAAATAATGAAATCATTGTCATCAATATGAAATAATGTAAGCAGCAAGTATTTGAGAAATATTCAACAGGAGAAAAATGTTTGGTTTCTCAGGCGATTACAGAACATATCTTCTCTTTTTTCATAAAAAAGGTACTGCTCCTCACTTCAGTTCACCATGCTGTACTGAGCCCATCCTGCAGACAGATGGCGCTCTCCTCTTTTAAAAAAAAGAAAGAAATGTAAACAGCATCCTCCCTCCCCGGATTAACACTGAAATGCCCAACTCACTCACATAAGCTCTCCGTCTTGACAACAGATTCAAATACTCTCGATATATATACTGTTTTGTTTTTCCTTGTGCCGAGAAGCCAGAAGTTTACCCATGATCTTATAAAGCAAACCCACCCCACCCCCCCCCCCCCTGCCCTCCCGTCAAAGCCCGCCCTTTGAATCCAAAATGTCCCTGTGCTGATTTTCCCTTAATATACAGATTTCATATCTATAATAAGCTACTGTCCTTAGCATACAAACCATAGTTAAAGAATCATATTGTTAATACGAGTAGTACCATTGTTATACTTTTAATTCCCTTCCCACCCCCAGACCCCTTACTGAGCATGCTCCGAGATTGAGTGGGCATCATGGATTAAAAAACAAAACAAAAAAAGACATGAGGGGAAAACAATCATGTGTGAAATGATCTCGAGTGGCAAACGTGAACCAACATTTGCACAATGCTGCTCAGGGCTTGTCTAAGAGTGAATGGTGGCTGCACTGCTGTCGCGGTTGGTAGCACCTGTAAACTGGCCGCTGATTGATATAAACAGACGTCATCCCCACAGACAACATGGCATGCTATTTTTTTCCAGGGTGAAATTATTTCATCTTTCAAAGCTATTAAACTTCAGACGTACTTGCCATTTTTAATTTGTATTACCCCTGCTGTTACGTGAGGGCCAAATTTAATTTGATTTTAATAATTTAAGTCTCACATGTTGAATTTCTTAAAGGAGCTTTTGTGCACATTGTTATTAGGGCCCTCATGCCCAAAGGGTGTGTGTGGATATGTGTGTGTGTGTGGGTGCAAGTGTATGCCTGGGTGTGTGTATGTGAGACTGTCTAATTTTTTTGAGACGAGACACAAGTGGAAAAATGAGGTCGTATGGGAAATAAAATTCAAGTCTAATAAATCCAGTGAGTCTTAAATATTGATGTTTCCCGTCGCTTGAAACATACATACTTCTACAGTACATGCCACTGCACAGGCTTACCCGTGACCGCAGTGGCTACATTTTTACATGTGTGCAAATTCTCCCCCTATCTACGCTAAAAAGCAATATGTTATTGTTTGTCAATGCCGAATGTTGGTATTTCATGGTCACTTTGGGGGCACTGGCTCAGTCTATTTTTTTTCGTCCCTCTCCCTTTCTCTGTAATTTACACAGTCATTTGTAGAGCGGGGCAATCTGAATGGCGTTTTGCGTCGCAGCATGACATGTTTGCAGGGGTGCGTGACGTGAAATGTGAAATGTCATGGACATGGTCTCGTTGAGGGATGTGCCCGTGGTCTGGATGAGTGGCCCCAACACCTGCTGGAGGTGGCGGAGGGGAGGGGAGGGCTGCCTCGCCCCTCCACTCCCACATGAGGAATGAGAGATGATGGCCATCGGGTAAGAACAAAAATAGAGAGCGGGGGAAATGGTCTGAATCAGAATCTTCCTGTGGACTTCACCCGTGACACACACACACACACACACACACACACACACATACACATATTCTGAGCTCTGCGCGTATCTATTGACTTAATGAAGGCATTTAATGTAGCAGGACTGTTTTGTAAATGAGGACACTTTCAATGTCCTTTGTCCCGAGCTAGTTGATCTCCGTCTGTACCCCTGGCACAAATGAAGGCCTGATTTCTTCATCTGCAGGCCCTCATTCTCCGTCTGAACTCATCAGTCCGGGTGATAGAACTGGCAATATTCTGGGCAATGTTGTAGATCAGCATTGCCATCAAAAGCCAATAGACTAAAATGAGAGGTATCTCGTACCTAGTGTAGTGTTATACGCATTTTAAGCAAGGGCAAGCGTTATTTGTGTTATACATTTCGTCGACATTGCCCAGCGATATTGCAGAGAACATTCGCAAGTGTATCAGCCTTAGTCCTGTGTTTGCTGGTCATCTGTCTGTGTTTGCTCTCGGTATCTGTCTTGTGCAGTTTCTTTGAAGGATTTTGTATGGAATCTCCCATATGGCGACCTCCAGTGTGCTATCAGCATTAATGTATGGGTCACCATAATCACTGATTTATATGGCGTCACAAAACAAGACCAATTGCCTTCTCTTTCATTCCTTATATTTTCCCCTGTCTGCAATCTGCATAATTTCAGCTAAATAACCGCAATGCATATTTTTGGGAGTAATGCATTTAAAAGGCATCCAAACAAGCTGCAACATAACAGCAGGCTTCAAGCACTGCTGGGTGGCATTAGCTATCTACACTGTGAATGTGTGTGTGTTTCAGTGTGTGTGTGTTTCTGTGTGTGTGTGTGTGTGTGTGTGTGGCGGGGAGTGAACTCCGTCAGTCAGTCAATTAATTGGAAATGCCAATGTGTAATTGATTGTGCATCTCTCGCCCTGCCGAGCGGCTCCCTATCTGATCAATATTAGCATTATCCTAATTATGCCGTGACTCCACTCCCAGGTCCCCGTAAACTGATGGTCCCTATTAAAAGTTGATGTGCTTGAAAGGTGGCTGGCTGCTGTGACCAGCGGGAGACTCTCTCGCAGTGCCCGGGGTTGGCCAGCGCCTCGCCCTGCATGCTCCGAGCAGAGCGGACGGTCATTTTAATAACCACCGCTCTGGTCATTTGTGTATTTTATTAACCCCTTAAGGATGTTACACTGCTTTACTACAGTCTAACCCCCTCACTAACCCCCCACCCCCTTTCCAATACACACACACACTCTCCGACTGCCCGTGTGGCGTTTTTATAACTGTGCTTTATTGCCAGATTATCAGTGCTTTTATGACGCCCGCCTTTGTGTTCATGATGATGCTCGTCTTTGGCGTGAAAACAAAGTGATTAAACATGTCTTTAAATAGCTCCCATTGTTTGGGAATGACAGTGTTTAGGGGATGGCGTTACTGTAAGTGAAAAGCTGCAGGTCCCAAATGACGAGGTGCGAATAATGAATGCTTAAGGCCCTTTTGTCCCTGCTTTGTTTTGAGAACAGCTCTGTTATTTCTTCTTTTTTTTTTTTTTTTTCGTAAGCTGCGATCAGTTTCTATGCTCCCGCACGCCTCCGAAAGGCCCCTGAAAAAAAAAAAATATCCCTTTCGCTCTAAACCTGATTGAAGATGAGCCGCGGCTCGACAGTGACAGCTTTTATATCACAGCGTTGAGGAGAGTGACCTTGTCTGAGGGGGGCGACCCAGTAATGCGCCGGGCCACATCCCTCGTTTGGAATGTACAGACTAAATTAGAACAGACAGACAGGGTGAACAGACAGACAATGAGTGACTAGTCACGTGGTTTCTGATGAAGTCCAGAGTCAGAGTTCTGTATGGGGTATGACGAGGGAGGGACGAACGCAGGTCTGAACAAGCCCACAATCTCTAACCCACTTATTCTACTCCACTAAAATATCATAGCTTTTTAAAATATTTTTTTCTTCTTTTT
>NC_085008.1:23525842-23538342 GCF_963854185.1 Sardina pilchardus | reverse complement strand
CACAGTCAAAGCACAGGTACAGTAAGGGGGTAGTTTAAATAGCATGACATGATAGGAGCACAGTATAGTGTGGTGAATAGCACACATCATGGGAGGTGACTTCCCCTCAGTTTTAAGTGGACATGCACGGTCACAAAGGCAAATCACAAGACCACTCAAGCCATCCCCATCTCTCCCTCACCCCCCCACCATCAAACCCCCCCACCCTACACCCCCCCACCCGTCATCATCATCCCCCTTCCCCCTCCTGTCCCCTCTGATGATGGGAGCCTGTCACACGCTGGTACTTCTGACATCCCGCTGGAGAGAGAGGGGGAGAAGGAGAGGGAGAGGGAGAGAAGGGGGGAAAAATGGCTCCTGTGAATGATGGCCCTGGCTGTCACGTCGATGTGACACCCCACTGATTTTAAACACTCGTATGATGAAACCTCCATGCAACCTCTGTTCATTTACAGGGATGGCGCAAGAGACGAGCCCAAAAAACAGACAGTGTGGATAGATGATACATGTTCATTATTTATAGTGGAAGTGCTCGTGATGAGAATACAACAACACTTGAAACGTCTGTGGCTTTCCCCCCCCCCTTCTTTCTCTCGCCTCTTTTCTTTTTCGTTGTTGTCTCGGAATGTAATCTATTTTATGAAAGTGCAAAATCAATCGACGGATGGGCAGTGGCGAGCCAGCCAGTGCATGCGAATATCGCGGATGCCAGGCGGCTTTTTCGGAGGAGTCTGGTGCCGTGGACGTGCATCACTGCAGGCTTAAAAAATGGATCCCTCAGGATCACCTTTCAATCTGTGGGCTCGCGATGTGATTGGACAGGAGAGGCTGGTTGTCACGGAAACCCTCAGGCATGCTGTACTCGCAATCTGCTCCCGTAGTTAAGACCCTATAGAGAAACTCTCTCTTCTCCAGGGGTACACACACACACACACACACACACGCACACAGGCGCACACACACACACACACACACACACACACACACACACACACACCCACACTCACTCACAGCCGAGTGAGCAAGCGAGCGAGCTCCATGCTCTGATGTATGCAGATAGGCTCGGGGTAGGATTTTCAGAGGAGGGGGGTCCCCTATACACTGCACATGTGTGATAGGCCAGCCTCCCCACTGTGAGGGCCATGCCTGTAGCGTGTAGCTCCCTGACAGGCACACAGCCCACTGCTGCGACTGGGGGAATAGGCTGGAGCCTGGCGGGAACTCTTGTCTTTCTTGCACTATTTCCACATCCTTAAGCCCCGCGTGATGGTTTGTTTCCTGTGGACCTGTGATGAATAGACTGCAGCTACAACCGCCCCCCCCCCCCCCACCATCTCCATCACCACCACCTCCTCCGACCCCCCCCCCCCCAACACACCCATCACCAACTGCTCCACCAGGCTCAAGAGGCTGCTCTCCAGCTCTGCTATTCACTGTGGCTCAGACAGCATGTCTGCTGGACCACACACACACACTCACACACACACACTCTTTCTCTCTCTCTCTCTCTCTCTCTCTCTCTCTCTCTCACACACACACACGCACGCAGTAAGCGGAGCTACAGCGCTACACTGTACAGGAGTTGGGTAATGCGGCCTCTTCATCATCAGGCAAATTCATTTTCCCGAGCTTAGAGCCCCGGCCAGCACACACACAGTGGTGGGGTCAGTGGACGGCCGCGTCCCTCCGCTGATAAGGAGCCCGGGGAAGGAGATTATAAAAGTCACCGGCTGTGAGATTGTGCTGCCGGGAAAATGATGGACCTCGGCGCGGGGAGGGGCCCAGGGCATCAGGGGAAGGGAAGAGCCAATACTGCAGCCAGGGCTCGGACTACAGTACAGTGTAATGTGATAGAGAGCAGATAGAGAGGCGAACAGGGGCTTTAAAACCAGGGATCGCCCACTGAGAGGACCTGTGAGAGACCTACGAGAGACAGAGAGAGAGAGAGAGAGAGAGTCGGATTGAAACTATCGAGCGCACTAAATGGTGTGAAGACATGCTAACGACTTGTGGATACGACATGCTGGCCATGAGATGTGTTTGCTTCTCACTTTTCTTTCAACACATACCAATGAACAGGAAAAAATCTATTGTTCATTAGATCTGAGCTCTCTCTCTCTCTCTCTCTCTCTCGTTCTCTAAACACATTTTCACAGTATTTCACTGAAACTGAACATTCTTTAGAAAATGCATTCGGCTAAAGTAATTACAAATACAAAGCAATGCCTCAATATGCCTTCCATTCCTCTGCCTCAGAAAAGCTGCCCTGAAAAAATGTGTGTGTCTCTATTGACAGAGGCTCCCTTTCTCATAGCTAGGGCAAATAAAAATGCCATCCAGTAGCCTAAAGGGAGGACGCTATAAAGCACTGCCTACGTCTCGTCTATTTTCCTCTCTCCCCCCACCAGGGCCACAGAACAGCTCCATTAAAGCCCACCTGATTTCATGCCACACAAGTATAATTACGGACTGTTTTCAATGCCGGATCTACTCTCGGCAGAGACTGCTCTCTGAAGAATGGCTTACCTCACTGTGGGCAGAAAATGTGTTTACCAAGCTAAATATACATTTAAATCAACAGCACCAGACCCATCGGGGACTGCATTATATCTAGGATGCCGACCCCCCCCCCCCCCCCCCCCCCCCCCCCATATTGAGATATTTCGTGTTTTCATTTCAGCTGGTTATATCCGGCCACAGCAACCTTTTAAGACAGCCATGATGTGTTTAAAAAGATGGCTATTGCACCAGGTTCTGAACTTCTGACGCTATGTCAATGTAACCAAATGCTACAGTGTGTGTGAGGAACCAGAACATAGATGAAAACTAAGAAATATATTTGTTGGTTTTTTTGGATCAAAATAAGCATATGGTGGTTGTTTAAGACATAAGGTGCAGCTGGAATGATGGTCTTCAATGTGGAACCTAATTCAAAAGACTGTCCTAATGGCAGTCGAGTTGAAACTGTGACTAAGCTTTTATTTTATAGCAAGTAGGTCAACTCCAGCCACTCCAACAGTCACCTTAACCAACTGTAACTTGACAATTAGCGACTGCACTTTTTTTCCCAGGCGCAGATGGCCACACAGGGGAAAAACAGCGATGCTGTTTTTATCAGCATCTGGTCCACTGTCTTCTCTCAGATCAGGAAAGCTGTGATGTGGTGCCTAAGAAGCTGCTTTGAATTCCTGAGTATCTTTTTTTTTTTTTTTTAAATATTGACTATGTAAACAAACAGGAACCATGCCCTAGCCTTGCGCTAACTAAGTGCTAACCCTGGCCGTAATTATGTTGTAAAGAAGGGCTTCAAGAGGTCAAGCCATTAACTGGACTGATGCTCTGATCCAGTAAGGGTGCCAGTTTAGATGTCATAAATCTTATCCACGGCTTTGCAACAGCTTTTACCCCTTCATCTTTCAACAGGGCAGACAGACGGACAGACACAAAGAGAGAGAAAGAGACAAAGAGAGGCGAGACAGATAGATGGATAGAGAGAGATAGAGAGAGAAAGAGATAGAGAGATAGAGAGAGGAGGAAGAGAAAGTGATACCGCGTCTGCAAGCCCCCTGAGCCCATCCCGACTCTGAGGAGAAGCCTGATTACAAAAGTTCCAACTCATTTGATCGACACGCACGCTGACAGCCGAACCCCAAACCCCCCCACCCCCCCCCCCCCCCACACACACTCCCCTCCTCATCCCGCCGGGGTCCGCCACGCATCACCATTTCATTTTTAACTCTCTTTGTACCTCGAGAGGGCCGCACCTGCCGAGCATTATTTTCAAAAAAGCATCATCATGCATCATTGTGGAGCATACACACCCTAATCAAGTCAACCATCTGGCAAGCCGCTTCTGCACCAGCAAGCTGAAATGCTTTACATCTGTTGATCAAATGGAGGTGGCCATTGTTTTCCAAGAGCCCCCTTAACCTTTTGGGCTTTTTTTTTTTTTTTTTTTTTTCACTCGGGGCACGGGACAGAAGCCTGTTCTGCTTTGTGCCTCGGCCCTTTTCAATCAACGTCGGATAGCTCGGCTTGCGAGACGTTGAGGAGAGAAGAAAAGAAAGAAAGAGAGAGAGAGAGAGAGAGAGAGAGAGAGAGGGAGAAGGAAAGAAAGGTGGATGAATAAAGCCGGGGATTGGGAGGGGGAGTGGGGATGCAGTGGATGGTGCCCCTTAATGGTTTGTTTGTGTTTATCCTGAACTCAGTGGCTCCGGCAGAGGAAGGAGGCTTTCATGGCTTGCCTGATAGGGTTTCCTTTCTGTTTGATTGTTCCGCCATACAAATGATAGAGAAAGGGATTTATCAATCTTCAAAAAAAAACACCAAACACATGGTGTGTGTGTGTGTGTGTGTGTGTGTCTGTGTGTGCGCGCGTGTGTGTGTGTGTGTGTGTGTGTGTGTGTGTGTGTGTGTGTGTGTGTGTGTGTGTGTGTGTGCTTGTGCGTGTTTATGACAGAGAGACAGAGAGTGAGTGAGTGTGTGTGTGTGAGAGAGAGAGAGAGAGAGAAATGGAGAGGAAGGCATGTTTGTGTGTGTGTGTGTGTGTGTGTGTCCGCTTACTCATAAACAAGGTCCTAACCTAACCTTTAATGGTGTTATTTTTGAACATTTGCATCCACTGCAGTTTCCAAACCCTGTACACGGCCCTCCGCTCCTCTCCGCTCCTCTCCTCTCCTCTATGCGTGAGTCATGTCCAGGGCACAAATGAAGTGGGGGCTTCATTTAAAGAGAAATGACTCCAGCCTCCCGTGTTTGAGACACCCGTGAATGACTGAAAAAAGATTTCTTATTTATCCCAGTCCTTCAAATTTTCTGGGAAAGCCACGCACTCTCAGAAGAATTAAAAATGCAACGGATTCCGATGGGTTCAATAATGGAAGGTAATCTGCGGAGGGAGCGACACTACAGAGCCATGTCCAGCGGAGCACGTTCGAGTTCACCAGAAACCGCACACCACAGCGAGCCCCTTTCAATTAAGTGAGTGCAAGAAAGGCCAATTTACAAAGCAGTGCACGGCGCATAATGATATGACATTGATTCCAGTCAGACTCAGGATCACTCATGCTGGAGCATGCTGGCTTTGAATAAAATTGGTCGAGCGGCATGAAAAAAATGACTTGACATGGTTCTGCATCTGAGTGGGGATTTAAGTAGGAGGCAACATCATTCTGTCAAAATACTGAACACCACGTGTCAACATAATTCAGTTCAGATCTACATTTGAGAATAGATCATATTCACAGATAAAATAAGTCAAAAAACGGCATTGCAATTCTTCTTGCAAATGCTTCTTCAAAGAATACAGTAATACTGTATATACGTATATACTGTATCATATATATCATATGTGCATATGTGTTTATATATGGTGTATGAACTGCATATGTGACATTGTATAGTCTAGTTCTGCAGGATACTATTATGATATTCTGTTGTTTGTTGGATTAAATATTTCCACCCCGAGTATCATGCTAAACTTGTTTCTGTGAGTCGTGCTGTCAGATGATCTCTGGTAACAACTTTCTTCAATGTCACTTTTCTTGGAAAAGTGTCACTTTTAAGAGGGAAATAAGGTCGAGCCATCCCGACAGTGCATTTGTGTATGCGCTCTGTCTCATTGGAATGCAGAAACCAAACTGATAATGCAGCAAATTTTGCCCAAATCAAAAACAAAAGAGGACTGGATTCTGTATTATTCATTATGTGAACTGTTACGCAGAAGATCCAGACATTTCTCTCTTTTCCAGAGAGAGAACACACGCGCGCGCGAGAGAGAGAGAGTGAGACAGAAAGAAATATCGCTGCATAAGCAAATGTTGTACAGCAGCCCTCAAAGACTCTCAGGCTCCCTTTAATGTGTCTGGCTGGGATACTGGGGGAATGTTTGTAATGGAAAACAGAGCGGATTGCATGCATTTCTGATTTCAAAGCTCAAGGTCAACACGTCGGTAAATTAAAATATCACACCTGCATGACTTCTTAAGCGGGGCTCTGATTCAGTCTCCACATTACTTAGACGCGGGTAGAAAACTTTGATTTGCAGCATCATCAAACTTTGAATTGTCTTTGACGACACATTTTCATCAAAAATTAACGACGCGCACATTGGTATTCAGCATGTTTAACTTTCAGATGCTCTATCATATAACTAAATGTCAGATAAAACAGACATTTTTTGACTGTTCCATCAACAGAGAGTCAAAAGTGAACCCAAAACTCTGAGTTTCGAATGTCTGCAGGAACGACTGATTTGACAGATCCGACCATTTTTTCCCCTGATCCTGCAATCTCTCGTGTCTACTCATTCAAATCCCAGCACATTATTAATGAAACACCTCTCAGAAAGAGTGAACACCCCCCTCTCTCTCTCTTATGCCCCTCCGCAACCACAGTATTCTAACCAATCAGTCAGTCAGGGACTCAGTCAGTCACTCAGTCATTCTACCAACGGCCCAAAGGCGGCTAGCAGGCGGCTAGCAGGCGGAGCTCAGCTTACCCAGCGAATGATGAAACTCACCCGACACCGGGGTCATGGGAGTGGGCGGGAGGCCGTTGATGTTGAGCGCCCCCATCTGGTGGATCTGTGTGGCGGGGAAGGCCACGCTGGGCGTCAGGTAGCCTCCGTGGCTGGCCGCCATGATGGCCGCCTGCTGCTGCATGAGCTGCTATAGACGTAGAGAGAGAGAGACAGTGGGAGAGAGAGAGAGAGAGAGAGAGGGAGAAAGAGAGAGAGAGGGAGAGAGAGAGAGAGCATGAGAAGAAGATGGAGAGAAGAGAGAGAAAGAAATAGAGCAAGAGAAAGAGAGAAAGGGGCACAAAGAAAAGGATGGAGAGAAAGATACAGAGGCAATAAGAGAGAGAGAGATGGAGAGAAAAGAGGAGACAAAAGAGGGGAAAAAAGTTAGTGAAAGAGGCCATGTGTTTGATGGATGGGTAGTGCGTGGCAGAGTTGAAGAGGAGAAAAGCAGAGCAGTGAATGAAAAAAAAGAAGTGAAATCTGTCATCCCACATTTAGTGAATGTGTCCATCTGCTCTGTCAAAAAGCTGTCATTATCCTTCGAAATGTTTCAATAGCTGTCTGTCGGACTCGTTCAGATGACAAGTGCACATCGCCCGCAATCACGCCCGGGCCCAGATTGAATTGTATTATCCGCGCACACTCCCCATCTCCAGACTCATTGTGAGCGTCGCTCTCTTTTCTTTCCCATTGTAGCGGGACATGTGCTTGACTGCCACCAGCGCGCGCCCAACAGTGACCTGTGATGTAAGTCCATTAATACAGGACACTCTGATGAATAACCCAGGCTGCATAACTCGGCCCATTTCTCCGGTCTTATCGGGCTGAACTGTGAGCTGTTGGACTCGCTCCCTCAGCCACTAATGGAGTGCTTACAAAACAGACCTGGGCGCGCTGACTACTGTATTTCACTGTAACGGCGCAGGTTTGACAGCCTGCAGGGGAGTTGCAGGTGATGTACAACTTTGTGTTAAAAAAAACGTGTGAGGGCTCGGTCGTGACAATGATGCAATGTGGAATACTGAAGAAGCCCAGGTTTCACGGGGAGAGTATAGTGAACTATGGAGTCTATCAGGGTGTTGTGGTCAAGCATCGAACCTGAGATTTTTAGTCACACTTTACTTTCACCCACAGACCATCTACAGGTGCTCAGATTATCAGCAAACAATCTGTTAACAATGTTAACTACAATGGGTTAAGGTTAGGCGTTGGATTTGGTTAAGGCGGTAACTGTCCAACATCAGTTGACTAGCCTAGGGTTTTTTTGAAAACTGGGCCATTTGGTTTTTACACAAATATTGACGCTACATAAATTAGACTGCGATGACTAGCGTTAGGACATATTTACGTATCAACACAGATCTACATAGTATCATAGGCTGCATTTAAGCAAGTCCGGTAGGCAACATCACGTTCGGGTCTCAAGCCACATGCTCATAAAAAAAAGCCAAGTCTTGAACACTATAAAGCAAATGACAGAGAGTGGTGGAGCCAATGGAAATGCAGTCAGTTCTGCTGGTTTTGTTAAAATCATAGGATATGACTGACACAGCCTATGGAGAGGAGTTTTTAGAGTGGTTTTGATCTAGCTCCTCTGATGAGCACCTTAGCCAACACACACACACACACACACACACACACACACACACACACACACACACACACCTTAGCCAACCCACATGGTGCTAAAATGATGAACGGATTGCAATAGCAAGGAATGGGCGACCCAGCAAGCCTCACAGAGACAGCGAGGCGACTCAGGAGGACTATCTTCCTGATTAGTCACGACTGCACACCGGGAGACGCATCCCATTCTAGCGACGCTCATGTAATCATACGTACAGCACGACTCCTTCCTCTCAGGTAAATTCAATTGCGTGGCCTCCATAAACATGTCTCCATGTTCGTCTTGTGTTTGGCTACAGCGCTCTCATTGCATTACGCTCTCCATAATTTAAATGAGATGGATGCACTGCCTTCCTGTCATGAGTGGAAGGATGACAACAGGAAGTCCAATTTGAGACTTTCTTTTTTTTTTTCGGGCAGCCTGGTACGTGAACACCACTTAGAGATTGTACATAGAAGCACTCAGGGTTTTAACACAGCCCTGCATTTGAAGGAATGTGTTTTGGTGCAACATATATTTTTTTCTCTCTTTCTCTATACCTTCCACTTTAATCTCCCCTCTTTCTCTACCCCACCTCCCTCTCTCCATAGTTTGTACTGATGGCACAAGAAGTGGGCACTTTCTTTCTCTCTCTCTCTCTCTCTCTCCCTTACTTTCTCTCTCAGACATATACACGCATACACACACAGACACACAGACACACAGACACACACACACACACACACACACACAGAGAGAGAGAGAGAGACAGGAATCCAGCGCTCTCACGCCCCTGCCTCTTCTCAACGCTGGTGACGCCACCACGAGGCACCTGGCTCCCGTTTGTACCTCCTCCTCCTCTCATAGCTCCTATTTGCATGGAGTCCCTGGGTAGGAAAAGCCAATTATTTTACCTCAATGCCCCTGTCAGGAAGCCTGAAAGCACCTGTCCCGCCACAGAACGGCCGGCTCCTGGCACCCCATCCATTAGCGGCGTGCCCCGCCACTGCTATCTATTAACTCCTTTTGTCATTTGCATAATTTTATCAACGTGACAAATGGGGAATCATCCATTTTGCTCCGAATAAGATAAATTGAGCTTTTAGGTAAGACAAGGGGGGGAAAAAAGAAGGCGGCGACGGCAACAGGGACCAAACAAAAGCTGCTGATAACAGAAGAATGCCTCCAAACAACAACAAGCCGCTAAGCAACACATCCCGAGCGTTAAGTATGAAGTGATTCTGGACATCAGTGTGTAGTGTAGCCTGGTGGCCCTTCAAGTGCTCATCAAGATTAGGAGCGGAATGGCTGTGCCCGGGTCTCTTTAGGCCCCTTATTACGACTCGCAGTGTGTCACACTAATCAGGCACTTTTGTGGCCCCCTCGTGCCTGCAAAACTCCCATTTCAGTAGGACCTCGAGACTCTAAGCTGACTGGAGCTCAACCGGCTGCCAGTTTGTCAGCTCCCGGTGAAAGCTGTGGGGGGTGTAGGGTTGTGGGGGTGGTAGTGGTGGGGTGGGGGGGGGGGCTGTGGTCAGATAACAGGACAAGGTTGATGACTTCCACAGCCCAATTTCTTGCTTTGCGCCACACAGATAATGCAGCCTTTCAAGGCAGCTCCCTCAGATTGTCATGGATAACAACGTGGCATTCGGTTATGCTTTCTGAGAATTAAACGCAGCAAATTGAAGGTTCAAGCATGTAATTATGTTGGAGTGAAGTCAGCAATATCAATTTGCTTTTGAGGAGCAAAAAAAAAAAAACACGGTCCAGCTTCATGCTGATAAGGACGTTCAGAATCGTTTCATGCAATCATTCTTCAACGTTTTTCCCTTTCATCCAAATATCACCAATTAAATTTTAGAAAAATATTTATAGCTTTTTTTATTTGGGTACATCACACGGACACTGGTTTTGTGGTCAAAATGAGACTAATGGCTTTTCAACCAAGTTTTCATCACCAAAACCTTTTCTTCACCCACGAGATAAAAAAGTAATCATAAATAGGAACGCGCGAGGAAAAAAAGAGAGCGAGATTGAGAGAGAGGGAGGGAGGAAAACCTGGAAGAAGTTGCCGAGTGCCATAGCATCCATTTAGTGTCAGGCATCTGCTTTTTTTATTGCAACCTGATGGCATTATTCTCCCCTGGTGCCAGCAGGCAATCACCTCTTTATCACATGGCAATTATCTCTGCAGCACCGCTCGGTGGCTCACCGCCTCTCAGCGCTGTCACATGTGACCCCGTACAGCCAGTCCAGCACGGGCACCGCACAGGGCAGAGTGGAGGAGCAGGAGGAGCAGGAGGAGGAGGAGGAGGAGGAGGAGGAGGGAGATGGAGAGAAATGGAATAAATAGTAGGAGAGAGAGAGAGAGGGGGATAGAGAGAGAGAGGGGGGGGGGGAGAGAGGACCCTTGTTATTGAGGTCCTGGGCCCGCAAATGGCCTGAAACCGCAGTCGGGATGCATGTTCCATCGGGGGAAGTCTACAGACGACGGGCTTGACAGGAACAGGCCGAGCTTGGCGGGGAATTGTCTGTGCTTGAGGGATAAATGTAATCGTGCGTAGGGCTGAAGCATCATGTTTTAATATAATTTCTCCTGGGCTTTGCTCTCAGGGCAGAAGAGGGAGCCGGCCGGCCGCTTTGGCCGATATTGCTTTGTTCTTGGACCTCCACTAGTCCCTGTCACATTTCCAATCTCGGGGAAGGTGTATTATTGATGTGGATGTGCGATATTTAGCCATTTAAATGCACATGTTGGGGCCTAATCATGAGCAATGCTGCTCAGGAGCACTTTAGAGCCCAGAATAATTGGGTTATTTGGGTGCAATATTTTCAGTTCTAATAGGGGATGATGGCTCGTTGGTATGTATCCCGGGATGTATTCTGCCGGCGTCTGCACCTCGCCTGTCAAAGTAAATTGCATCAAATCAAATTTGGAGAGAGAGAGAGAGAGTGAGAGAGAGAGGGAGAGTAAAAAAAAATAATAAAAAAAAACAGACAGACCGAGATGGCCGGTTTGAAAAGTACCATTCCCTTTTTTCGATGGTAGCGTTTCTCAGATAAGGCTAATTTGACTTTAAAATACTTCATTTATTTTTCTGCTGGCAACCTTAGTACTCTCAGGGTAGCCTCAGGCTGGAGCAGCACAGGGGAGAATTGAGGGGAGAGGGTGGGTGGAGTGTGTGTGGGCATTCTGACATGCCCCAACAGGGGGCGATGTTAGTCAATACAGCCTCATCACTGGTGCCCATCACTCCCACTCTGAGCGCGCTCAGTCTTCATTAGTGCTGTCTTAAGAACATATTGGAGGGCTTTCAAGTCATTTGTGAGTCATATTAATCTAACGCACACATTTTTTTTTGATGATTACTACTGAGTGGGAGAGATCTTTTTGGCCTTTGCATCAACAAGCTGGGCTGTTTTTCAAAAAAAGGGTGGTGTGGTGTATGTGTGTGTGTGTGTGTGTGTGTGTGGAGGGGGGGGGTGTTGGAGTTGGCTGTGGCAGATTGGGATGGTTGTTGTGTCGCAGAGACAAGGGATCAAAAAGGAGAGAGGAGCAGAGAGAGTGAGAGAGAGACAGAGGGACAGCCACAGATGGACACGATAGCCACGCTAAGCCTATGGACAGGAACAACCTGCAGCTGAATTGAGGTTTGTTCTTTCGGCGTGTATTAGCAGGACCTTTGCCTGGGAGGGAGGAGGAGGAGGAGAGGAAAACACTCAGAGCTGGGTGGAACAGCTTCGCAAGTATTTATGTGTCCCTGTATAAAACCTACAAATGAGTACTTGTCTGGAGAACAGTTAAGTCTATCTGGGGAAACACACATCTCTCTCTCTCTCTCTCTCTCTCTCTCTCTCCCTCTTTCTCCCTCTCTCTCTCCCTCTTTTCCCTGGGCATGTTGTCAGTGTTGTCTCCCTCCAATTTGTGTTCACATCCCCCCCTCCTCTGCTTTGACTAAAATCCAATTTACTGGCTGTCAGCTCAGGCCTATAATCCCATCCACAGCCGTATATGTGAAGTGGCTCTTTAATTTTGTCATTTTCTATACTCTGTGCATCAGACGTGCACATGTGTGTGCTTTATGTTTGGCTATATTTCCGCGGCGACGCGGGCGGAGAGGATACACAGTGTTCCGTCTTCCGGGGGAGGAGAGGAGAGAACGGGCGGGCGGGCGGCTGGGCTATTGAGAGGCAGGTTTCATTGGACAGAGCCCTCCTGGGGCAAGAAGGCATTTAAAGATGCGGCGGAATCCATCGGCCTCCTCTCTCCCCAAATTCCATTACCGCGTCCTCCACAAAAAAAAAAAAAAAAAAACAACAACAGCAATGTCGAAAAGCACTTTCCTCTAAATTTAGTTTCCCCTGGATGTT
>NC_085008.1:23513342-23518342 GCF_963854185.1 Sardina pilchardus | reverse complement strand
CCCGAGCCCTGCGAGCTGGAAAATAAGATCAGTCAGTGAATCTTTGACCTATGCTCATGGCTGTATAAGCACATGACAGAGAGAGATGGAGAGGGGGAACGTAGGCGCAGGCATGCATGCGCATGCATGCATATATACATACTGTATGCATGAATATAGAAATATATACCGTAGAATATAGGAAAATATATTGCTGCTCTGGTGTTTACATTCAGTCCCATGCACAACTAAATCTGGGGATGTGAATTTATTTCTCACTCCCTCTGACGTTAGTGCTTGCTGGCTACAGCTGGCCTACCTATAACTCACAAACCAAAACTATTGCAGTCAGATGCTCTCTTTTGTCCTGTTCTAGCTCTGCAGCACATGCTCGACAGAATAAGGTGCTGTGTCCACCAAATGCGTTTTTTACAGCCAGAGCGCCCAAAACCTCCTCCTCTCGGCGCTTCGATAAGTGTTTATTGTTGCTAAGTTACCAAAACCAGAGACGGTTTATAACGAGAAGTGCCATTGACGAGCCCGGCGCTGTTCTAAAAGTTGAACAGATTTCAACTTTGAGCGCTCTGAGCGCTGCGACAAAAAAGGTCGGCGCCGACCGTTTTTTTCCGCCGAGGGCGCTCAGCGCTGTGAGCGCTGAGCTACATAGACTTTACATTGAAAATTGTCGCCGTCGGTGCAAAAAACGCGTTTGGTGGACACAGCACCTAAAGCCTTCTCATATGGGTTAGTATGTCCTGTGACCATTGCTAGCTATTGTTGGCCCCTCTGTAACCCACAAAGCAAAGCCACTGGAGTCGAATACTACTCCAAGACTTTATTTTTAGCTATTTAGCACACATTCCATTGAGAGGAGCGCTCATGTGGGTTAGTGTGTTCCGAAACAAGACTAGCTTTATTCCCTTTGGTGCTACGGTTGTTTTATTTCCAACCCCTCAGGCCAGCGATGGTAATGCTGTTGTACTGTGTGTGTGTAGCTTGTCTCAGCACTGGTCTCTTAAGCACCCGCTAGTTGTCCGGGCCGGGCTCATGGCCCTGCTAAACCCAGCAGAGAGAGAGAGAGAGAGAGAGAGAGAGAGAGAGAGAGAGAGAGAGAGAGAGAGAGAGAGAGAGAGAGGGAGTGAGAGTGAGAGAGAGGGAGAGAGAGAGAGAGAGAGAGAGCAGAGGAGGTCAAACCACGGGTCAGAACCCGGCGTGCCCGAGATGAGACGCTGATACGATTTTTATAATCAATTTAGCAGACAAGGAGATAAATCCTGTCCAGTCACACGCTCCTCATCACTCGCTACCCCCTCTCTCGTCTCCTCGTCTCCATCCCCTCTCTTCACTCGTTCTCCTCACTCTATCTCCCCCCTCTCTCTCTCTCTCCCTCTCTCTCTCCATCTCTCTCTCTTTCTCCCCCTCTCTCTCTCTCTCTCATTCTCCCTCTCGCTCTCTCCCGGTCCTCTCCCGCTTATACGCAAATGAATAATTCACCAGCCGATGTGGTGAAAGGTGAAGTAAACAAGTCTATTGCCTAATATCCCGGGAGGCTGGGAAAGGGGGGGTGGGGGTGGTGGTGGTGGGGAAAGGGGGGGATGAGAGGAGGAGTGAGGAGGGGAGAGGGGGATAGAAAGAGGTGGAGAGAGAGATAGGGGGAGCAGAGGAGAGGAGAGGAGAGGAGCAGGGACTCCTAATGTGCCATTGCTCAGGGGCCTGCCCACTGTCCCGGAGTCATTTGCACTTATATTGACCTCAAGGTTGCGCCAAAACTAATGACAGAGCCCAGCTCTGCAGCCTGCTGCTTACACTCACACCAGTGGCGCCCATAAATAACACACTCACGCGCTCCCGCAACACACACATCTGAGGGTTTACGAGCTCCCTCTCTCTCTCTCTCTCTCTCTCTCTCTCTCTCTCTCTCCATCGCTCTCTCTCTCTCCCTTTCTTGCACTCTCTCTGTCTATTTCTTCTTTTTTCTTTCAATGGGCTGCACGCTTTCTCCCTCTTCGTCCCTCTCTTTGCATCTCTTTCTTCTCATGTCTTTCTTCCCATCTGCTTCTCCACCTCCTCCTCTTCTCTCTCTCTCTCTCTCCCTCTCTCTCTCTCTCCCTGCTGCAGGACTCGGTCAGACAAAGGGAGGTCTGAATGCAGAGGGCACTTCAAACCTCGGAATAATGCGCTCTGCCCGGGCGCTGGGGTCGGCATGAGTCAGCCGTGTGATGCACAATGAGGAGGCTTTGTGGACGCCGCACACAGGCTGAGGAAAGGCCTTGCAAAAAGGAACCACAAAGAGACTTCATATAGAAACCCACCTATTCAGCCGACACGCCATACAATGACCGGGCTGAGAGCTCACGCGTAATACATACAGTGTAGCTCCAGGATTGATTTGACTGGGAAAATGTAGATGGTGGGGTTTTGGAGTCGGACCTGTTTGCTTCGGTTTAGGGCTTTGTTTACATACGTAGGAGAGACATGTTGGGAGTTGTGTGGCATTATAAAGCAGGTGGTAATAACACAGGCGTTAACACAGATATCATTATTCCAAGTGTGCGTGTTGCAGTGTATTTAATGGAGAGGGTGTGAGAGAAAGGGAGAGAGAGAGAGAGAGAGAGAGAGAGAGAGAGAGAGAGAGAGAGAGAGAGAGAGAGAGAGAGAGAGAGAGAGAGAGAAATGGAAAATGAGATGGAGAGAGGCAGGGGGCGAGATGTTTGTTTGTTTGTTTGTGCGTTTTGCATGTGAAGCTGGGCGTATCCAGAGAAAGTGAAGGGTACTCACTGGCATGGTCTGGCTGCCATGCAGGGCGCTGATTGCAGACTGCGCTTCGGCGTGTGTGGAGAACTTTACAAAGGCACAGCCTGAAACAGACACACACACACACACACACACACACACACACACAGAGATCCACACAGGGAGCCATTATTAAACAATGTGAGGAGAAGCTCGTCAAAACATGGAGAGGGTGAGGGGGGGTGTGTGGGTGGGGGGGTGAGGCGAGGCGAGACTACCCCCCGCCCGCCCTCTCCTTCACAGCAGGCTGTTCCACCCCAGGCTCCGGGTGCTGTAGGCTCTTGTACAGATTGCACCGTTGGAGCAGAAAAACGACACTATTTAGCACCACATGTCTGTCTATACATATCACACGTACAGCGTGCTAGAATTGATACTTTCCACATTCATTATGCCGTCGTATAGTATGTCTAAAAACTCCCCAGGAAAATAAAATAGGGAAAATGTAAACCCAAACCAAACGTGGGTTTGAGATCAACCCCCGTAAAGTGTGAAACGCGATCAAAAAAAGTTTTTAACTCGTCAAGTGTGTTTTAATCTTGCTAATGCACATGTTGTGGATTTTTTATGCATCTTAAGAGCAACAGTAAAGACTGATAGCTGATGTGTTTTGGGAAAAGGACGGGGGGGGGGGGGGGCACTGGAGATGCAACATGACGATACACGAGAGAGAGCTGGTCCAACAAAACCTCGAGCTCTTTCCTCTCGCTTCTTCTTCACAACACGGGATGTCGGAATTGTTTTGACATGAAAATGTTTTGCTGGTGGATTACATTTGAAGGCAGATCCAGGGAGCGAGTCCCTCGGCCCCAGGAATCATTTCACCGAGCGGCTCCGTGAGCAGCGGCAGGAGAGATGCCCCAGTCCCTCTGCGCACGCACGGCTGCATGTCCACGCACATATTGGTGTCTTACTCTGGTGCCAGTTATACTGGGGGTTGCAGTGCTGATTTGCTAATAAATGCATCAGACACACACTTTTTGTGAGTGTGAGTGTGTGTGTGTGTGTGTGTGTGTGTGTGTGTGTGTGTGTGTGTGTGTGTGTGTGTGAGTGTGTGTTTGCTTGAAGCAGGGGACATTTCAAGGTGCCTTTAAGAGTGCATTCCATATCTTTTATTACCTGCACCAGCAAGGCTATGATTTCATTGTAGTCTATTTCTTAGTCTGTCTGTCAGTAGCATTATTAAGAGACTATCGGCCCAGTTCTAATGAAACTTGGTGGAAGGGTGCACCATGGGTCAAATAACCCGATACATTTAAGAGCCGACCAGAACCACTGGTACATTCATTTTTCACTTTCATTAACACTGCAAGACAGTCATATGGACTTAATGGAGACCTGCTCTTCTAGTATTCTGTCTGTTTTAAAGTACAATACTGCATAATGAATATGCAAAAATGATAGGCCCCAATTTCATGACACTTGGTGGAAGAGCCCCTTTAGGGTTCTCCATGTTTTTATTCGTGTACAATATCAGGACATTGCATGTCTCCTATTTCATGAGTACATGAGACCTGAGGCCTTGAAAAGCAGCCTTGAGAAGCGTCCTACCTTTACTGTTTCCGTCGGGGCCTCTCAACACTGTGCACTCCTCGATGACTCCGTAGGGCTCAAAGAGACGGTACACGTCCTCCTCGGTCTGCTGCTTGTTCAGCATCCCCACGAACAGCTTCCTGTCTTCTGGAACAAAAGAAACAGACGTGTGATGCACTTGTCGCTAATTCCCCTGACCGCCCCCTACCTCCAACACACACACACACACACACACACACACACACACACACACACACACACACACACACACACACACACACACAGATACACACACACACACACACACACACACACACACACACACACACAGATACATACAGGTACACACACACACACACACACACACACACACACACATACAGATACACACACACACACCTCCACTGCTCAGCACAAAATCAGACCTGACCAATCAGTAGCCAAGGAATCTTATTACCCCCCCCCCCCCCCCCCCCCCCGCCCCGGCCCAAAGTAGTACTCAGTGTTCTGTGGCCGGTACACGGAAATGGCAACTGTATTTGTCTGCCCCATTTAGCTCTTGGAGTTGAGTCAGAGAGCATTGTTCCCATGCCAAGTCTGCTCATTTGAATTCCTAAGATAATCGGGTTTGCTGCCTCCACCATTGCTGCTGCTGCTGCTGCCTCTGCTGTACTCTGGCCTGAGGAAGGCCTGGG
>NC_085008.1:23505842-23508342 GCF_963854185.1 Sardina pilchardus | reverse complement strand
CGGGTTGGCGTGGCGACGGGGGCCGTGTTTAAAGTCATCATGAGCCTGAGCGGCAGGAAGTGGCCTTCTCAGCGCCCGTGATGAGAGCGGCTCGGCGCGGCGCGGAGCGTTGCGGAGCCAAGTGGAGCCGAGTGGAGTGGAGTGGAGTGGAGCGCGGCATCCTTCAGCTAAACGGCCCTCGGGGATGCGTTATAGGGCCACACTGCTTTAGCACGCCAGTCTTTTACGCCGCAAACCGAATCACAGAGGTCCCCGACCACTTTATGTGCTAACCCATTTACACACTCGCACGCACTCACACACATACTATACAGTACACAAATACATCCACACATACATAGACACACTCACCGACACATATATACACGTATATAACACACACACACACACGCAGTGGCACACATACAGTATAGTGCACATACACACACATATATAAACTAACTCAGACACATGCACACAAACACACACAGACACACACAGGCATACAGACACACACTTAGGTGTGTTTACACACACACACACACACACAGTACTCTTCCTCCAAACAAACACTTTAGTGTGGGAAAGGGTATGGCACACTGTTACATCATCCTGTCCAACAGCCCTGCACTGTGCCGCAGAGGCAGGGACCAGAGCAAGTCCACACAGCAGACGCATACGCAGGGGTGGGGGTTCCCTCGGGCACTAAACGGGATACACATTTCATAGTTCCATCGTAAAAGCTAGAGAAAATGCCATCAGATAGTATCTGTGTGTGTGTGTGTGTGTGTGTGTGTGTGTGTGTGTGTGTGTGTGTGTGTGTGTGTGTGTGTGTATGTGTGTGTGTGTGTGTGTGTGTGTGTGTGAATACGTGATGACAGGAACTGATATATAACGCATTACACCATCTGATTTTATTTGCTAGCTCTATCTAATGATTTCATGGCCTCCCCTAGAATATTAGACACTGTGGCCTCAACAATAAACCCTTTTATAAAAAAAAAAAAAACACCCCAACAGTATTTTATTATTTACAGACTCCACTACCCACTGCTGGACTGTACCCTATCTCGTCCAGTATCCAGGAGGACAAGGGAAGCTTCGCTTCGCCCCGTTCTGTCAAACAATACTCGTAATTTTAATCAAAACATTTTGCTTAATCATTTAACAGTTCTGTTCATTCACTCCTCTGTGTTGCGCTGTCATCTCTCTCTCTCTCTCTCTCTCTCTCGTTGTGAAAAAAGAACAAAAACATATTTAGAAGTCTTGTCTCATTTGGCTTTGTTCTGGAAATTTCCCCCAAGCTACACTAATCCTGTCATCATCTCTTAGCGTTTCAGGTAAAGTGATGTTATGGTGCCTGGCCTGGACACCCCCCGAAATTTGTGGGCGAGAGAAATAATAGACGGCGAAATTGCTTAAAATATTTTATCTCCACCATACGTGCCCGAGCAAATTTACGCTCGACGCGATAACAAACGTGAAATATGACTGGCTGCCATGTGTAGGCCTCATCATATTACTCCGGCAGCCATAAATCCTGAAACTGCTGTGCAACGTCTATGCGCACGGTATATAAACATTTACAATATTGCGGAGCTATTTATATTGTCTGCCTTTATAATGCCATTTGCGAGGCCTTTCGGCATCCGTTAAGGTAAAGACGTTTTTCTTCTCCCTCTCCACCCAACCCTTATTTCCATGCGCTGGCACTTGTGCTACGCCGAGGCCACATTTTCCGTAACGGAACAGTAACAGCTTTCTACCTTTGGCGGTATTTAACGGCGTTCCTGTCTGTTTCTTAATTATTTTCTCATCGGTCCGTTGACACTGATTCATGAGGGTGGAGGTGAAATACACACGCCACCCCCAACAACCCTCTCTCCCCTTTGCTCCGCTGCCCTTGTACCCCACCCCACCACCCACCCACACACCACACACACACACACACACACACACACACACACCCTGCCCCCCCAGATCGCCTCCACCGGCCTCTCCCTCCTGTTACCTTGTGATGATCTCAGCGGGGCTAATGAGTTACCTTCATGCAGCAGTTGCTCTCAAGTAATTAACTCCCCCCAAACACACACACACACACACACACACACACACACACACACACACACACACACACACACACACACACACACACATACGCATTGACACAAACACACACATGCCCCATACCCCCCACCCCATCCCTTTCCGAAGGACGAAATTGACTACAGCAAGATACAGCAAAGTTCATTAAACAGCCACAGCAAACAGGCATTACGTGTAATGTGCTGCCTTGTGCATCGCTCATAAAGGAAAGGCCAAGACCGCTCGGTGTCCCGCTGGGACCCAGACTCCTCTGAGCAGCAATCAGCTCCGGCTGGAGAGAAGACGAGAGGAGAGGAGAGCAGAGGAGAGAGGGGAGGAGAGGAGAGGAGAGAAGAGAGGATAGGAGAGGAGAGGAGAGGAGAGGAGAGGAGAGGATAGGAGAAGAGAAGAGAGGAGAGGAGAGGAGAGGAGAGGA
>NC_085008.1:23495842-23500842 GCF_963854185.1 Sardina pilchardus | reverse complement strand
GAAATGCTCAATACTCATTTTCATTAGACTGCAAGTTTATTTCCCACTGGGTTAAAATCCACATTGAGTTATTTCCAGTGCTCAATCAATACGTGTAATATAAAACATGATCACCCTCTCAATCTTTGAGGTTTGCCACCGCAACAATTGCATGTTAATGCACTTATTGCTCTTTGTACAATCATTCGGACAAACATTTGATTTGGGTGATTTTAATCGTAAAGAGGAGAGAAAAAAAAAGAACAAGGGAAATGGGTATGAAGGACATTTGCATTGCAGATAAAATAAATAAAGAATACATCTCCCAGCCAGCAGGGGAGGAAAGCGAGTGAAAAAAATCCGAAATCCCTGAAACTATAAACAGAATCCTATATGCCTTCTGTCCAAAGAGTCTCACTTCAAACTGCTGCTATTCACACCCTGACACAAAGGGGTAGTGTGTGTGTGTGTGTGTGTGTGTGTGTGTGTGTGTGTGTGTGTTGTGTGTGTGTGTGTGTGTGTGTGTGTGTGTGTGTGTGTGTGTGTGTGTGTGTGTGTGTGTGCGTTGGTGTGTGAAAGAGAGAAAGTGTGTATATGTGTGTAAGGGAGAGTGAGATAGAGAAAGAGAGTGAGAGAGAGAGAGTGTGTGTGTGTGTGTGTGTGTGTGTGTGTGTGTGTGTGAGTGTTTGAGAGAAAGAGAGAAGAGAGAGATGAGAGAGAGAGAGAGAGAGAGAGAGAGAGAGAGAGAGAGAGAGAGAGAGAGAGAGAGAGAGAGATGTGCAATATAAATGCATGTGTGAGATGACACTGTGTTTGAGCACCCCATCCCTGCTGGGTGCCCATAAACACCTCGGCCCTCCGCCGCCCCGCACTGCCCCGGTAATAAACTAACACCTCATTCCTACCCCACTGGCAGTGGACCCCAGTGAGCCATCCGGCCCAACGCAGCCAATGTGCCTTTTTAACACACAAGTACCGATGCTCCCAAGAGTCCCTCCATAGAGAGAGAGAGAGAGAGAGAGAGAGAGAGAGAGAGAGAGAGAGAGAGGGAGAGAGAGAGAGAGAGAAGAGAGGAGGGGCTTTCATAAACCCATAATGATATGCTCTAAAACCACAGGGGTGAATGTAACCTTTCGCATTGGAGGACGATGTTATTAGAAAAGGCAAAGTCAGAGCAGTCATTTAAAGTGTGTCCTGACAGTAACGGCTATTCCCATTAGTTTCTCTGCTGTCTGTTGAAATGCGGTGAGGGGGGAAAAAAAATAAATGCCACCAGAAGAAGGAAATAATAGACCCCTGTTTCCTACAATTTCCAATTCAATTTCCCTCCACTGACCTGAGGTAACCAGAGAAATCAATGTGAGCACAAGGTAAAGAATTCTGACTGCAACAATAGCAGCCTCCCCTCGTCTTCCTCCTCCAAAGGAGAAGCCCATCCATCACTGGCAATGTCAAAGTGACAATCTTGCTTGTCTGATCCTGACACACACATCCTCTTTGAGGGTAAATTAAACCCTTGATCCATGGAGTTACCCGTGATTAATACGCGCTCCCCGATCCTTTAAGGGAGCCTTAACCCCCAAATGCAGGAGCCCTGGGATTACGTGGTGGAGGCTCGCGGGGGGAAGAGACACTACTCGGCTGTGTCTTCCAACGGAGAGCTTGTTATCAAAGGCCAGGGCTGCTGGAAGAAAGGTACGGGGTGACAGAGCCCTCTCCGAAGCCTGTCTCCCTCTCTCTCTCTCTCTCTCTCTCTCTCTCCTCGCATACTGTTTGGATCATATCATCACAGAGACTCCTAATGAAGTGAAAAATATCCAAGAGAAGTACATTTCTTTGATCTGCGGCCGCTTCTGCTGCTGCATACAGGGGCCAACACCAACTCAATAACTCCAATGCTGAGACGGCCCGCACCCAAGGGGGGAGTGGGGGGGTGGGGGTGGGGGGAGCAGAAATCAATGTCTGCCATGGTTGATCTGCATCTGCTCAAGACCGACGCCGCGTGTGCCGAATATGCAACATCTTCCTCTTCACCAAAGTCAACAGCATCTTCTGTTTCTTCTTCTTCTCGCTGTTGGGGAGAATCTCACACCGCTGGTCCACAATGTTCAGACCACCGGACCAAAAGGTGACAGAACACAACACACGATGAAAGATAATTTTTTGCTTCTCTCTTCACACAAAGCCGATAGAGGAAAGGAGGAAAAAAAATGGTTGCTTCAAAAACACGTGTGGCAAAATGCCTTGATCAAATGACTCCTTAATGGTCCGGGCGATGTGGCATAAAAAACAGCAGGGGCCACTGGGATGGACCTGCAGGCGTTGGAAAACACTGACGCTCCGCCATGCGCCTCTCCGGGCCCTTCATGTTCCCGACTAAATATGGATTACTGTGTCTCAGCCACTTTTATCTTCAAACACGGCTTTCAGCCATCTGTTGTCAAAGGCAGGAGACCTCTGCGCCCAAAGTGTCTCCGAAAGAAAATGGAAGGAAGGAGGGGGGATGGGGGGGTGGCTAGATGTGGTGAGAACGGAATGGGAAAGGCCAAAGAACTTTTGAAGCGTGAAAGACTCTGGATTTACTTTTTTCCTTTCCTTTAAAAAAAAAAAAAAAGAGTGAGTGAGTGAGAGAGTGATAGGAGAGAAAGACGAAGAGAGAAAGAAAATCAAGGTCCGGGGGATTGTGAAATGTTATTTCTATCTGCGCGGCTTTTCTCCGGGCAGACCTGAAAAGCATGGTTACACCAGTTCAGCAGCCATCACTTCTTATTTTCTCCTTTGTAAAGTGCGCTCTTTGTAAATCTGTCTGGCACTTAGCGCTTTAAGGTCTCTAGGGCCTCTGCGTGGGCGGCTTTCCCTTGGAGTTTTTTTTCCCCTCCCTTTTCTAAACATGAGATGGCTCCTCTTTCAATGCGCACCACCATTTGTGACCCCGATACTCAGGGCGAAACAACTTGCCTGTATAATTTCCGCGCAGACCGATGGTTTTTTTTGTGTGAAACACCTGCAAGTGCGCTGGATGAGTCCTTGGTTGTGCTGGAGGACCCCATGCTTTCCTCGTTACGAGTCTTGCATTCCATATGCCACCGGCACGCTCTTGTCACTTGTGAGTGTGCGCGTCTTGGCGCTCGAGCCCTCGGCGTTGGCAATTTCCTGCCTCTCAGCTTTTGAGAGGTGCAATGAGCGTGTGCGCGCTACCGGAGTCGTTATCTCGTCTAACAAATAACACGTGATCCGAAACAACAGCGGCTTCGCCATGCAGAAGGCGGCACCACTGCACAACCACACAGAACCAATTGGAAAAAAGGAATATGTGTGTGTGTGTGTGAGAGTGTGTGTCTGTGTGTGTGAGAGAGTGTGTTTAGGTAAGGGGGGGGGGGGGGAGCTCGAGAAGGCAGATGTTTTAAAACACTCGTATAATTGCCTTGGAAAAACGTTTTCTCCATCATATCGGATCCATTGAGCAGGATGAGCGCGCCAGCCGTAATGTCTCTTTAGGAAAGCTAATTTTCATGCCAAAATGAATCCTAACATTCGCGTGCGCTCATCAGGGGAAAGGCAACAAATCTCCATCAAACACAACAGAACCCACCCCACCACCACACACACACACACACACACCACCTCCTTCACCTCCATCTCCCCCAAAATACCATTAAGATCCCAGGAGGGCCCTAAGCCGAGCATACCAGTTGCATTACGCGCTAATGCCAATGTGTCTGCTCACAAGAAAATGTTGATTTTTTTGCGTAGCTCATACTAACTTTTCCCCATAACAAGGAGCTATTTAGATCTGTCCTTGGCCAAAAGGCAGGAGTACTTGAAATGTGTTTAGATTTGGAGCGAACATCAAAGAGACTTAAAGCTTATTTTGAAGTGCATGGTGCCCTGAGGGCCCAGAACGGCTGTGTGCGGTTGCTATGCCCCTGTAAATAGTTGGGATTTTCACTCGGTAACAAATTCACCGTCTCTCTCGCTCTCTCTCTCTCTCTCACTCTCTCTCTCTCCCTGCGATTTTGATTCCTCACCAGGATCTCTGACGCCACCTTCACCAGAGTGAAAAAAAAAAGGAAATAAATAAATCACTTCATATAATGGTGCTGCCGATTGCTCTGCAAATATGTCGATCACAGGCCCTGTAGATATACCCGGCAGCTCAACCACATAAATGGCTATAAATTCAAACAGTAGCGACTCTCACTGGTGCTAGCAACACAAATATTGTTGGAGAAAATGGCAGCGCTGCTCTGATAACGAACACATGATGCTGAATCCATCAACATCAGCCAGGTTGTCTGCTTAGACGAAAAGCTGTCGAAGGCTAATTAAATAAATCTCAGGTTTGCTGGCAGATCTAAAGTGGTGATATTCCACATGGTTAAGCCTAACGTTACCTCCTGACCTACAAACTTGCCAGGCTTGAGCTACTTCGCTACATATCATTATTTATAATACCATGGATTGTTATTATTCCTTTGCTTTTAACCATAAATGTAATTTCATTTAGTGTGTCTTTTAAAAACCCATAAAACATTAATATTGACTTGAGGCTGCCATGCCGAGACGCGCTCCTCATCCATTTAGACTATGGTCCATTTAGCTTTTCTGTCATTAGAGATAATACAAACTAAATAAATGTTAACATGGCACTTCTACCGAGACCCTCACCCCACAAGCACACACACACACACATACACACACACTTACCCCCACCCCCACCCCCACATTCCCTCCCAAGCCATCAACATCCATGCCTTTCCACGGAGGGAAAATTTATTAATTCCAAATGCAGGGGGAAAGGGGAAAAAAAACATGGCTGTGCATTTGTGCTGAACAAATTTCAGCTAATTATAACGCAAACTGTACAAAATGCTCTCCGTGACCACAGCAATCCTCTTTGCTATGCTCCGCGAGGCTCCTACACCCATTACACTATCACAAACACACCATGTCAGCAGGCAGGCAAACAGACACCCACACCCACACAGACAGCAAGTGAGAAACACAGAGAAAAGAGAGAG
>NC_085008.1:23483342-23490842 GCF_963854185.1 Sardina pilchardus | reverse complement strand
CAGGGCTCCTTCTAAAACAGGTAAGCCGTACTCGTACACGGTATAATTCTCGTTTTTGCATTGGTAAGGCAAAGACTGAGGCTAATATTTTATGACTGACAATTTTGCAGCCTTAGAGGGTAACAAATTGTGCTCAACAGCCTGATCAAGCTGGGGCACAGTAAACACTCTCGCACACAAATGGCTGCACTTTCGACACCTCCGCGAGAGCAGTCACTTTCTACTTCCATCGGAGGGTTGGAAAACAGAGCAGCTGCATAGCAATCCTTGATGAACCGTCTCTAATATCAACCCCCACCCACCAACACCACCAACACCACCCTCACTTCTACCCCTCTCTCTCTCTCCCCCCCTCTCTCTCTCTCTGCTGTAGGTGCCTGGCTTGTCAGGCTTCCTTGAGGGGAGCTCGGCTGGACTGTTCCGCTATTCCATTACAATCTCATTGCCACGGTGATGAGAGCTGACTGGAACAGCGAATAAATATAGCAAGCCAGGGCGGAGGGGGCTGGAGGCGAGGGAGGGAGGGAGGGAGGGAGGGAGGGAGGGAGGTGTGTGTGTGTGTGTGTGTCTGTGTGTGTGTGTGTGTGTGTGTGTGTGTGGGGTGGGGGAGGAAAGGGCCCAAACAGCAGTTTTCCTGGCAGCAGCGACGCGGCAGCGGCAGATCCAGGTGAGGCTTTGCGGAGACGACACCAGCCAAAGGATTAATGGTCTCCGGGGACGCCAAGGTAAGCGCACAGCTCCTGCCTGACATCTTTGTACTTGTAAGAGCACACAAATTAGCCAGCCGATGCAGTGAATAATGGCCAAGGTGCAAACATCAGTCCTATTTAACAATGCATGCAAAGCACCAAGGAGAGAAGGAGGGAGAGAGAGGGAGAGGAGGAGGGAGAGAGAGAGAGAAGGAGCGGGAGATGGAGTGAGTTAAAAGAGGAGAGAAAAGGAGAGGAGAGGGAAAATAAGAACACAGGAGAGGGGTGCTCTTTGTTTGGGAGTGCTGCCTTTGTTTGTGTGCAGCGGGTGTTGATGGGGAGGGTGCACACTCTGCACACTTGGATCACATCGTCTCTTTCTCTCTCTCTCTCTTTCTCTCATCCCTCTCTCACTCTTTCTCTCTCATGCTTCTCTCTTCATTCCTCTTTTGTTTCTCTCTCCCATATACACAACTCTCTATACTCTCTCTCTCTCTCTCTCTGTTCTCTCTCTCTCTGTTCTCTCTCTCTCTCTCTGTCTCTCACCCACACACACACGCAGGCACTGGCAGACCTCAGTGAAGGCAGGGGCACCTCCAGATGTTTGGTGCCCATAATTCTCCCGGTGCCCCACTAAACCCATCGGAGTGTGACAGAGTCTCCTGCTCGCGCCAAATGCCAGCGTTGGGCAAGTGCCGTGTTCTGTGACGGCAACGTGTGTGATATGGGCGTGCCTCACCCCTCCACTCAGCCGGAAGGGTGACCCCCCCCTCCCCCTCCCTCCCCCACAACACACACACACACACACACACACACACACACACACACACGAAAATGAGCAGATGGGTTTCCAGTGGAAATATTTTCTTCTGTTCTATGAAAGCCCAATGAAGTCCTTCCAGCAGCTACTGTAGGTCAGCTGTTTGCAGAGTTTATGTGTGTGTGTGTGTGTGTGTGTGTGTGTGTATGTGTGCTTCATTTGAAATGCCTCTCGTGTAGAATGCGAGCTGATTTAACACTAGGTGTTTTAGATTCAGGGCCCGCTGGTTTGCTTTTTTTCCCTCTCTCTCTCTCTCTCTCTTCTTCTTTTCTGAAGAGGGTTCAGCCTTTTAAATTCCTTCAATTTAGACGCTACAAGATAAATGGCTACTAATACTTTAAATACCAGAGCAAGACCTGAATTAGAAGTTGGATAATCAAGATCTTTTGCAGGTAATCAACTGCTTCCACTTGAAAGGTCCCTTGCTACCCCCTACACGCATGCCGTCTGGATAAATGGCATATCTGCAAGGGCAGAACAGCAGATTTTTTACTTTTTTATATTTCCTCATGCCTTTATCGCGATCACTTTTTTTTTAAAGATCAAGAAAAGTTTATTTTTTAGAGAGATAACAACAACATATGAGAACTGTACTGCAGAGGAGAGGGCCGGCCACACACACACACACACACACACACACACACACACACACACACACACACACACATACACTGATGTGGGGCAGGGCTGATGAGATCACACAAACACGTGATCGTGTGCAGTGGAGAACACGAGAAAAAAGCAGTGCTGACAAGATCACATACATACACACACACACACACACACACACACACACACACACACACACACACACACACACACACACACACACACATTCTGGCGTGTGCAGTGGATGGACACTCCGCCCTGCACACTGCCTCTCTCGCTCGCTAATGACCACGAGGCCTGAATTCCCCCAGTCCCACGGGAGAACAGCTGCTGCCATCACCAGCCTTTCCCAGGGATTCTGAAGGGGAAGGGGATGGAGAGGAGGATGGAGAGCTGGGGGGGTGGAGGGTGTGGGTGGGGGTGGGGGGGTGGGGATGACGAGGGGCTGGCCAGGGGCCTGGTCCAGCTGTGGGCTGCGCTGCGTTGTGCCAGCGCGCTGGCTAAGCCCACCGAAAAGCCCATCCAGCCAATTTACTCCCACAGAAAATGCCAGGCTAGCTCTAATGGGGGCACCAGGGGAGAGCCAACGGTAAGGTCCCCATGGAGACCAGGCGGCAGAACACGGAGGAAGGTGAGGCACTCTGGGAAGGTTTCTCTCACTTCTGTGTGTTTTTTTATTATTTATTTTTTTTTTCTTCTCTCAGACGATGGTTTAAGTCCCTCTGAACCAATTTGTTTGAGTCCTCGCAAAAGTCCTTTTTTTTTTGGTGACGTCGCGAAGGAGTTGCTGGTTCTGCCCACACACACACACACACACACACACACACACACACACACACACACACACACACTCTCTACCCTCATCCTTTCCTCACTTCCACACATAGCCCCTGGTTAGGCTTACCCTTTGGAGCGACTGCGAAGTCCAGGGGAGGAAAAAGTGAAAAAAGAAGGAGCATGGGAGTTGAAATGAAATGGCCACACGGGTAGACAGGGCTGCCATTGTTTCCCTGAGCAATCATTCCTACCACGTCTCACCTCCCTGATAAGCAGAGTGCCTGCAGTCAAACTGTAGCCGAGTTCACACACACACACACACACACACACACACACACACACACACACACACACACACACACACACACACACACACACACACACATACACTTACACACATAGAAAGACACGCGCACACACACACACACACACACACACACACACATACTTTAATGCAGCTAATTTGTGCTAGACGGCAGACACTTTTTACACCATTTAAAGATGCACTTAGGATTCCAATGAAAGAGTTGATGGAGTGTCTCCCCCCGCTCCAGAGGTGGTCAGTGGTTATGGTATGTACTGTAATGCACTGCGTCTTGCGTACGGCACAGAGCGATGGGCGCCGCCGCGTTGGGGATGATCAGTGGCCGCGAGGATGCAATTACCGCTCGCAGCTGAGACGTCGGCAATCAGAAAGGTTAATGGAAGAAGCGGTGTAATTACATAGATACTAGCGCAGTCAGAACTCCTGTCAAGTCATTGTCTTATTTGCAAAAGTGTAAGTAGCAAATGAAAGCAAAACCCTAATTTCACAAGCGCTTGAGACGAAAGTGTTCCTGATGAGAAACATGCTCGTTTAATGAATTTAATGGCTTTAAGAAATGAATTCTTTCTAAGCGTTCTGAACAAATTTGCAGTAATTTTGCATGGTCTTACATAGTGTTCTCGATTTCATTTTTGCACCTTGCTTTGAATGTGTCTCGAAAGACAAATATGGGCATTTATGTTAGCCTCAGTGCTCTCTGGCTTTGAGAAACTTGGGTTTCGGATGATGGCATATTGGCATTCAGCCGGCCAAGTGTGCTTTTTTCCCCCCTCTCCAAGCGGAGTGTTTTCTGTGCGATTTCGGAGTGTCAAAACACTGTCCAAATACAAGGCCCTAAAAAACGTGCCAGCCCAAAGAAAAACAAGAGAAAATCAATATGTGCACTCTGGCAGTTACTGGACCCTCACCATATTCGGCCCTCTCATTCAGGCTCACAGGCAGAATATCTCGTTACCTGTTGCATCCAGCAAAATGGGGCAATTTGCTGGCTGTCAAGGGTAGCTATTTTCACAAAAGTCCCAGTCGAGGTTTGGTTGCTATAGAAGCAGCCTGGGCCCTCCCACATCTTACCCCCCCCCCCCCCCCCCCACACACACACACACACACCCCTCGCGGTGCAGCACACTCCCGTGTTAACACACGCCCTCTGAGTGGCTCTTTGCGTGTGCCAATCTCGTGTTGGCACGGAGCGCGGCCAAAAATGTTGGCTCGTCACAAGCCTGGCACCCCGATTCCAGCTGGTCTCTCCAGAGCCTGCCCATGCCTCCTGCTTCACAACACGTCAACGAGACCAGAGAGGAAAGAGGACGAGAGGGAGAGAGAGAGAGAGAGAGAGAGAGAGAGAGAGAGAAAAGAGAGTAGGACAGTACTGAAGTACTGGTGAATCAATGCTGTATGAGGCATAGAGGAAAGAGCAACTAACCAATTTGGATGTCAGTGAGGTTCCTAACAAAGACTTTCTGTATCTACGTATGTAAGAATGACGTCAATGTGCATTCTAATCTTTCTTTATTTCTGTGATTTAAACCCCAGTTTGTCTTCCTCAAAGGCAGTATAACCAACAGACCACATACCGCAACTACCAAAGGTGCCTTCTATCGGACAAGCAGGGTCCAATTCAAGTCCAACTTATCAAATAATATATAATATTTAGGTATTTATGAAAAAAAATGCTCAATGTCAGAGAAGTCTGAGAGCTCCGCATACTAACGATTCTTATGAGTGACACGATGCATGTGTATGCGATCCGTTGACCTTATAGGGCTCTGTAAACCACGCCTCCTGCTTTCAGTCGTACGGCATGTCTCCGAAAGGTCGACGGGGGTGACTGAGGAGGAGCGGGCGGCGCAGGATGTTCAGGGTGGAGCGGTCACATGCTGGCCGAGGGGTCGCCCAGGTGGACAGCAGGGAGCCTCCCTAGAGCTACCGCTACCCTTTAACTGCAGTTGGAGCCGGAGAGAGAGAGAGAGAGAGAGAGAGAGAGGTAGAGAGAGAGAGAGAGAGGGAGGGAGAGATAGAGAGAGAAGGAGAGAGAGTGATAAGAGGGAGAGAGAGAGAGAGAGAGAGAGAGAGAGAGAGAGAGAGAGAGAGAGAGAGAGCGGGAGCACGGAGGAGACGAGAGTAGCGCTGAATTCTAATGTCACATCACAGCGCTAAGGAGAGGCCATGCTGCTTGTGTGTGTGTGTGTGTGTCTGTGTATGTGTGCGTACACACGGGTGTGAGTGTGGGTGCGGGTGTGTTGTGTGTGTGTGTGTGTGTGCGTCTGCGGAAAGGGTGAAATATTGTGATCTGTGATTATTCCGACTTTCATATTTCATAATGTCAAACCTGATAGGGACGGCACGCAAACTGAGCACAGGAACTAAGAAGATCGGCTTTCCGCTTTCAAAGCCAGAGGGATTAAGTTTTTTGATGTTTCCCCAGTTTGCGATCCATTTCCCAGATCGTGTTTATCTGGCATCTTCTTTTTTAGAGTGCACATGTTGACGAGCATTTACAATTCAATAAAGTGCGATACGGTGCGTGGACGCGGCTCGATGGCGTCGAAGCGCCAGGAAACAGCCTGTTTGTCAACACGCGGCGAGATAAAGATGCCATCGCAAATGGGGCCGCCACGTCCCCGCTAACGGGAGAGGGCCGGGACAGGGCCGGGACAGGCGCGGAGCAGAGCGGAGCTAAGCGTAGCGGTGCCGCCTGTGTGTCAGTCCTGTTTGCCAAGACGCACCTGCTCCCCTCCCAGCCCTACAGAGCTTAGGAGCGACGAGAGAGAGAGAGAGAGAGAGAGAGAGAGAGAAAGAGGGAGAGATGGAGAGAGAGAGAGAGAGAGAGAGAGAGAGAGAGAGAGAGAGAGAGGGAGAGATGGAGAGAGAGAGAGAATGACAGAATGAGAGAGGGGGGGGGGGGGGAGTGGACAGAATAATCATGACCCTTCCCCAGTGTTTACTCTCCTTTAATGGAATCAGAGGTACAAATATAATCCTGTTTCATTGCCGTGCGAGGATCCCATTTCTTCAGATTAATAATTCAGATTGTGAAAACGTGGATGGCCCAGGAATAGCTTCTCTAGAATAAAGAATTAAAATAAAAAAGAGAGAGAGAGGAGAGAGGAGCGGAGAGAGGAGAGGAGAGGAGAGGAGTGGAGAGGAGAGAGGAGCGGAGAGAGGAGAGGAGAGAGGAGCGGAGAGAGGAGAGAGGAGAGGAGAGAGGAGAGGAGAGAGGAGAGGAGAGGAGAGGAGTGGAGAGGAGAGAGGAGCGGAGAGAGGAGAGAGGAGAGGAGCGGAGAGAGGAGCGGAGAGAGGAGAGGAGAGAGGAGCGGAGGGAGGAGAGGAGAGAAGAGAGGAGAGGAGAGAGGAGCGGAGAGAGAGAGGACAGAGGAGCGGAGAGGGAGCGGAGAGAAGAGAGGACAGAGGAGCGGAGAGAGAGCGGAGAGAGAGAGGAGAGAGGAGCGGAGAGAGGAGCGGAGAGAGGAGCGGAGAGGAGCGGAGAGAGGAGAGAGGAGCGGAGAGAGGAGCGGAGAGAGGAGCGGAGAGGAGCGGAGAGAGGAGAGGAGAGGAGCGGAGAGAGGACGGAGAGAGGAGCGGAGAGAGGAGAGGGAGAGGAGCGGAGAGAGGAGCGGAGAGAGGAGCGGAGAGGAGCGGAGAGAGGAGAGGAGAGGAGAGAGGAGCGGAGAGAGGAGCGGAGAGAGGAGCGGAGAGAGGAGAGAGAGAGGAGAGAGGAGAGGAGAGAGAGAGAGGAGGAGCGGAGAGAGGAGCGGAGAGAGGAGCGGAGAGAGGAGCGGAGAGGGAGGGAGGAGCGGAGAGAGGAGCGGAGAGAGAGAGGAGCGGAGAGAAGAGAGGAGAGAGGAGCGGAGAGAGGAGAGAGGAGCGGAGAGAGGAGAGAGGAGAGGAGAGGAGAGAGAGAGGAGCGGAGAGAGGAGCGGAGAGAGGAGCGGAGAGAGGAGCGGAGAGAGGAGCGGAGCGGAGCGACACAGGGTGGTGGACACGTGCGCCGGCGGCAGCCAAGGGGACTGACATCAGACGAGGGCCGCTGAGTCTTGGCAGGAATCCTCCGCAGAGCCAGGAACCAGAGCACTTCCTATTAGCGGCGCTTTTAAGCCATCATTACCGAGCCCTGCAACAGCCAGCCCGCCTGCCAGCCAAGCCAGCCAGCCAAAGCAGCCAAAGACGGCCGTCCGGCCGGCCGGCGGACGAGCAAGCGAGCGAGCGAGCGGAGGCGCGTCGGCGAGCGGACGACTGATCTGTCTGATTAATCAAGCCCTGCCGCATGTCCCGCGCAGGTT
>NC_085008.1:23476422-23483142 GCF_963854185.1 Sardina pilchardus | reverse complement strand
TAATCGACTACGACATTTCTTCAGCGGGGGAAAAAAACAACAACAACGAAAACAGCAACTAAAAAAAAAAAAAAAAAAAAAACATGGAGGAGGAGAGGCTAGGTTGAGTGGAGACTACAATAATCTGAGCAGAATTGGGGCATAAAATCCAATCTTGGGCTGAAGCCAGCAACCATGGGAAGGAGAAGACAAGGCGAAGGGATGGATGGAGGGGGAGGAGGGGAAGCATGTTGATGAGTTGATTTGCATCACATGTGAGAGCGAGAGGCTCTGGTATCATCGTCAAGGAGACGCTGCGGAGCTCTAATCAGCATCGAGACGCCGCCGCGCTCGCTAACTGCAAACCTAACCGCACACAGCCTCGCCACGCTAACTGCAAACCTAACCGTTACCGCACACAGCCTCGCCACGCTGACACACCACGCTGTCACAGACACACACTGCTGACAGATAGTGAGGGTGTGTGTGTGTGTGTGTGTGTGTGTGTCTGTGTCTGTGTATATCTACATGTGTGTTTGTATGTGCAAATGTGTGTGCATGCATGTCTGTGAGGCAGTGTGTGTGTGATATGTGTATTCACATCCATGCATGTGTTAAGTGTATTAAGTGTTTTGTCGTGTGTGCACACATGAAGATGTGCTCTTAATGTTAATGGATGAGATGTGTGTGTGTGTTTGTGTGTTAATGTGTGCATGTGTTTGATATGTGTGTGTGTGTGTGTGTGTGTGTCAGATGTGTGTGTCAGATGTGTGTGTGTGTGTGTGTGTGTGTGTTATGTGTGCATGTGTTTGATATGTGTGTGTGTTCGATATGTGTGTGTGTGTCAGATCTGTGTGTGTGTGCGTGTGTGTGTGTGTGTGTGTGTGTGTGTAAATAGGTAATAGCATATCTCCAGTGAGTGCTTGCGCGTAACTGAGGAGCGGCAGGCCTAATCTCCATCCATCTGCTGGTGGAGCGCCGCTCCCAGCTCTGAGCCTCCGGCCCACACCACCCCATCTGGGCCTCAGACGCTCCGCTTCCTCCCGGTGACCTCTGAGTGGGGCGGACAGTGTGTGTGTGTGTGTGTGTGTGTGTGTGTGTGTGTGTGTGTGTGGAGAGAGCGGGGAAGGGGGATGAAGAGACAGAAAGTGTGTATGTGTATGTGTGTGTGTGTGTGTGTGTGTGTGTGTGTGTGTGTGTGTGTGGAGAGAGAGAGAGGGCAAGGGGGATAAAGAGAGAGAAAGTGTGTACGTGTACGTATGTGTGTGTGTGTGTGTGTGTGTGTGGATAGAGAGAGGGGAAGGGGGAAGAAGAGAGAGAAAGTGTGCATGTGTGTGTGTGTGTGTGTGTTTGCTGGCAGAATGTGGGTTAGAAAGTATACTGTGTATGTGTGTCTAAGTGTGTGTGTGTGAGTGTGTGTGTGTGTAAGAAACCATAAATTGTGTGTGTGTGTGTGTGTGTGTGTGTGTGTGTGTGTGTGTGTGTGTGTGTGTGTGTGTGTGTGTGTGTGTGTGTCAGGGAGCAGTCTTGATGGGTCTTAATGAGAGGAGTTGGTTATGAAGGAGTGTCATTAACGCGGGGAGCGAGCAGACGGGTGATTGCAGCCATTTTGGCAAAGCTCTCCCTGACCCAGTCCACCAATCACGCTGCTCCACAAGAGCCCTTGCAATCACCCCCGCACACACACACACACACACACACACACACACACACACACATACAAACACACCACACACACACAGGGCCCATTCTGAGGAAACTCCTCAAAGGGCCTGACAAAGTAGACCTCCGAGCCTCTCCTCACATCAGCCCATTTTACAGAACATCCACCGGTAGTCGCACGACATATGCTGGCCTGAACTGAACTGAATGTGAAGGACTAAACGCACGCACACACACACACACACACACACACACACACACACACACACACACACACACACGCACACTCGCACACACACACAGACACATGCAGAGAGATAGAGAGAGAGAGGGAGAGAGAGAGAGGGAGAGAAAGCTCTCCACTGTCACATCATGGCATTAAAGGCAAATGTGCATCCAGTGGAGCACTTCATGCACAGAGCTAATATATTCCCCCACACTAAAGCGTTTTATCCCTGAGCTATTTTAGAGGAGGCGCGTATTCCCGGGCGGGCGTCGTGGCACTGCATCGGGGGATTTAGGTGCAAATGGCCCCATCCCGCACTGTCTAATGTGGGCGTAATTCAACAGGAACGCGATTTGGACCGAGCAGCACACCGCGCTGTTTAGACGCACCAGCAGCCAATCAGGTCGCGGCGCCGCGAAGTGCAGCATTCGCGTTTGCAGAGCGTGGAGTGCAGCGTGTGTGTGTGTGTGTGTGTGTGTGTGTGTGCTCGGTTTCAGTGCCTGTCCGTGTCCACTCTGCTGAGAGCAGATATGTCCTTAATGTTCCGTGGAATCGGGGGGAAAAAAGGAAAAAAAAAGAAGTGTGGGGGTTAGCGTGTGTGTGTTTGTGTGTGTGTGTGTGCGGTGTGTATGTGTGTTTGGTGTGTGTGTGTGTGTGAGTGTGTACGTGTGTGTGTGTGGTGGGTGAGATCCGTCTTTCCGGTTTTTTTTTTTAAACTCTCGGCAGAAGGTGATAGGATTTAATGAGAATGGCAGGATTGAGCAGTGGATGCTATGGAGGATTTTCTGCCCCTCCATCACCCCCCCACCCCCCCCACCCCTCCACCTCCACCACCCCCACCCACCCTCGCCTCTAAAAGAAGACAAGTTTGTTTCTCAAGGTGATTGTTGCGGTGATAAGGGAGGTGGTGCTATAAGGGCCGACAGCAGAGGGCTGGAGTGGCGGGGCGGGCGGAGTAACCTTGTGCCGAGTCCCTTCTGCATGATCATATCCTCCACCTCCTCCCCCTCCTCCTCCTCCCCCTCCTCCTCTACCACCTCCTCCTCCTCCTCGTCCTCCTCGTCCCTGCCCCTGCCCCTACGTCGGGACACAATCTGCTGGCTGGAATTGCCTCCCAGCCAGAGGAAAACTAAACATGATTTCTGACCTTTACGTGCGCTGTTCAACAGTAACCTTTGGTGGTCCACCCGGTGCAGCTACCGAGCGCGCCCGCCAAGAAATGAATTCCATTCCCACGCTGAGAGAGAGAGACTGAGTGTGTGTGTGTGTGTGTGTGTGTGTGTGTGTGTGTGTGTGTGTGTGTCACTGGAGTGTTAATAAGTATGAATAACTATGAGTATGAAAGAAAGGAAAAATCTCCGATTGGACCAAAAAAAAAAAAAAAAAGGAAAAAAGAAAAAAAAGAGAAATGATTCATTACATCACGGGTTTGTGTTTGCTTTGTCAGCTCGTTAGAGTGGTGTAGTCATTAAAAGTTTATAAGATAGCGCTAATTTATCTTTACAGTGGAGTGGAGTGGAGTGGAGGGAAGTGTTGGGGATCTCCATCTCTCCCCCCCTGGCGCCGTTACTCTCCTAACCTCCGCGCCTCCTCAGCGCTTTTCAGCCAGCAGGAAGTCGACACACACACACACAAAAAAAAAAAGCTCCCTCAGAAAATTGATATTTCATCGCTGCCTCTGTCTCTTTGTTTCCCTGCCCCAACCAGCACCCCCCACCACACACACACACACACACAGACACACACAGACACACACATACACACCCCGCACACACCCGCACACATACCCCAACACACCCCCATTGGAGAGGACAGAGTAGAGCAATGACCCGTCCTGAAAGCACCGAGTTTTAGCTACAGATAGAGTGTGTTTGTGAGTGTGTGTGTGAAAGGGAGAGAGAGAGAGAAAGAAAGAGAGTGTGTGAGCGAGAGAGAGAGAGAGAGAGAGAGAGAAAGAGAAAGAGAGATGGGAGGGGGAAAAGGAGGCAACATCTTGGGCTCTGCTCTGGCAAGGCCCAGGGGTGATCCGCAGTGCTGTACATAAATATTGTTTATGTCAAAGCACAAGATGGGACTCGGGGTGAGGAAGTGGGGCTCTTCTTAATTTAAAATGGGTGACCTGACGCTGGCTGGACCACAGGATTAGCAGGCTTGTCTCCAGTCAGCGTGTGCACCCTCCCTATTCTCCATCGCTCCCCTGCACGAGCTCAGCCAAGCACAATGTGGCCGTAATCTATAAAGGTCTCCTCTTTAACAAAAGAATATGCTCTTTGCCTCGCTCTGCCTCCCTCCACACTACAGTGTAACTCTTCCCTCGCTCAGTCTCTCTCTCCGTCTTGCTTTCTCTCGCTCTCTCTCTCTCTTTCTCCATCTCACTCTGTCACTCTTTCCCACTTTCTCTCTCATTCCATCTTCTTACTTTTCTCTCTCTCTCTTATTCCCTCTCGCTCACTCTTTTTCTTCCCTTCTGTCATTCTCTCGCTCGTCGTCTTTCTCTCTCGCTCCATCTTTCTATCTTTTCTCCTCTCTCTCTCATGCTCTCTTTCATTCCCTCTCCCACTTACTCTCTCTCTCTCCACTCTCTCACTTCTTTTTCTTGTTCTTCCTCTATGCCCTCTCTCTCTCTCTCTCTCTCTCTCTCTCTCTCTCTCTCTCTATCTGTCGTTCTTGTGCAGTGCTGCATCAGAGGTCAGTGGTGCTCGGTGAGCTGGCTCCCTCATTACCGGAGCCATTGTGACACGGCCCACGCCGCTCTTTAGCGCAGCCTCCCGAGCCCGTGATGTGCGCCCGCAGGGGTCAGGGCACCGCGGCTCCCTCCCTCGCCTCGGGATCGATCCGCCGGCCGACCGAGTCGTTGGCGGGCGGGCGTGAGCGGTCGCAGGACATGTAGCCTTCTTGCATTGCCAGAGGCCACCTCTAATGCTGCCTCTACCGCTTCCTCTACTGCTACATTGCTGCCTCTACCACTACCTCTACTGCTGCATTGCTACCGCTACATTGCTAACTCTACCGCTACATTGCTACCTCTACCACCGCATTGCTACCTTTACCGCTGCATTGCTACCTCTACCACTACATTGCTATCACCGCTGCATTGCTACCTTTACCTTTGCATTGCTGTCTCTACCGCTGCATTGCTGCTTCTAGTCTACCGCTACCTCTACCGCTATCTCTCCCGCTGCATTGCTATCTCTACCACTACATTGCTACCTCTACCGCTACATTGCTACATCTATCGCTACATTGCTATCTCTGCCGCTGCATTGCTATCTCTGCCGCTGCATTGTTACCTCTACCGCTCCCTCTACTGCTACATTGCTACCTCTACCGCTAGATTGCTATCTCTGCCGCTGCATTGCTACCTCTACCACTGCATTGCTACCGCTACAGGATTCAGCACCTGGCCTATTTCTGCTTTGTCACATCTCAGTGGTTGAGAGCAAGCCTTTTTCCCCTGTCCTTCAGTCTGAAGCAAACAAACACACACACACACACACACACACACACACACACACAGAGAGCAGAGCTGCAGACTGGCCTTGAGAGGAAACTACAGACCAGAGTCACAGTGAGGAAAGTTTTAGAGGAAAATTAGAAAGGAAAATCCATTTCATTTGAGTGTGCAAGTGTGTGTGTGTGTGTGTGTGTGTGTGTGTGTGTGTGTGTGTTTGTGTGTGTGTTTGTGTGTGTGTGTGTGTGTGTGTGTGTGTGTGTTTGTGTGTGTGTGTGTGTGTGTGTGTGTGTGTGTGTGTGTGTGTGTGTTTGTGTGTTTGTATGTGTGTGTGTGTGTGTGTGTGTGTGTGTGTGTGTGTGTGTGCATGTGTGTGTTTCTGTGTGTGTGTGTATGTGTGTGTTTGTTTGTCTGTGTGTGTGTGTGTGTGTGTGTTTCTGCATTCCATACTACCATGTGGTGGAGCTTCAGGGCCTATCTGAAGGTGAAAACACTGTGGCTCCTTCACTGTAAAGGCACAAAATGGCCCTCCACAAGGACTAGTTCAGGCCCAGAACAGCGGAACAGCAATGGGGGGACACTTACTTGCGAGATGGCTGCCACTTCCAAAGGTAAAGACAGAGACAAGGAGTAGTGAATCGTTTTTCTTTTCAGGTGAAGAAGAGGAGGGGGTGTACGGCAGAGAGAGAGAGAGAGAAATAAAGAGAGAAAGAGAGAGAGAGAGAGAGAGGGGAGGGGGGAGAAAGAGAGATGTCTGTCTGTTCAAGGGAGGGGGCTCTGTGGAAATCAAAGCGGTTCGAAATCTGATTTATTCGGCGTAAAGGGCTCCTCAAAGGCCTCCAGTGCAGCCACTGAACAGCCTTTCAGAGACAGAGAAAGAGAGAGGGAGAAAGAGAAAGACAGACAGAGAGAGAGAGAGGGAAAGAGGGAGAGAGAGAGAGAGAGAGAGAGAGAGCAGAAAGAGAGAGAGGAGCAGCCGCGTACCAGTGCCAGTCAAAGCCCCCCCACAAGCTGCCCAAGCTAAATCAATCTGTCTCATACCTGCTGCAGCCCACAGAGAGAGAGAGAGACAGAGAGAGAGAGAGAGTGAAAGGGAGAGAGAGAGAGAGAAAGAGAAAGAGAGAGAGAGAACAAGAGGAAATGTACAGGGTAGGCCGCCGGCTCCCCCGACTCACTTCAACGGTATACACACACCTGCTAGTAATTGAGATGAGAGGCGAGGACGCCTGTGTGTGAGAAGTGCTGCACATTAAAGGAGTGAGGGTTGGGGATGAATATTCACATCCAGACGTCTCTCACTCACACAATCAGACGGAGAGGCATTAGCGTGCGCCACTTGCTCATTCTTCTTGGCCACTTGTCTCCGAAACAATAGTCTCGTTTTTCTCACAAGAGAGTCGGC